>NC_036840.1:33799426-33906667 GCF_002910315.2 Salvelinus sp. IW2-2015
AGAGCTTGGGACTATCTGGTTCTATCTGCAATGATTCTAAGATAATTGGCTTAAAAGTTCCAAACCCTCATTGGTTGGAATGGTGTCAGCAATTTTTATCTAGTAGTCTTTTGAACTTAACAACATGAATTGGYATATTTAGAGTACTATTTAGGTAGAGAACAAAATGCAGATAGAATCATTTAGTCCCAAGCTCTCAATATTATGACTGCATTATAATAATAATTTGGTGGGTGCTTATATTTGTCCTGTTATACACAGTGTGTCATGGAAATGTTATTTTTTTGCATATCTCAACTTCCCCTGAGGCACCCGCAGGGAGTGGGGTCATGGCCAGGGTCACTAGTGGTTAGAGCATTGGGCTAGTAACCGAAAGGTTGCTGGATCGATCCCCTGAGCTGACAAGGTAAAAATCTGTCGTTCAGCCCCTGAGCAAGGCAGTTAACCCACTGTTCCTCGGGCGCTGAAGACATGGATGTCGATTATGGCAGCCTCCCGCACCTCTCTGATTCAGAGGGGTTGGGTTAAATGCGGAAGACACATTTCAGTTGAAGGCATTCAGTTGTACAACTGACTAGGTATCCCCCTTTCCCATTGCACAGCGCCCCTGGAGCAATTAGGGTTAAGTGCCTTGCTCAAGGGCACAGCTCCAGTATTCGAATCAGCAGCCTTTCAGTTACTGGCCCTACGCTTTAACCTCGTGGCTACCTGCAGCATTGGAATATATTACTCACTAGGCAAATACGGAACAGTAATTCTGTTGTCAATACAAATACTGACATCAACAGACTTCAGTAAGTATTCACAACCCTTTTTTCCCACATTTTGTTGTGTTACAAAGCGGGATTAAATTGGATTTAACCGTACTTTTTCTGTCAATGATCTACACAAAATACACTGTAATGTTAAAGTGGAAGAAAAATGTGATATGTATTTTTTTATGAATGGAGAACAAAACCCTAATACAGCATATCTTGATTAGATAAGTATTGAACCCCCTGAGTCAATACATATTATTATCATCTTTGGCAGTGATTACAGCTGTSAGTCTTCCTGGGTAAGTCTCTAAGAGTTTGCACACCTGAATTGTACAATGTTTTCCCATTATTCTTTTAAAAATGGTTTAAGCGCTGTCAAATTGGTTGTTGATCATTGATAGATAACCATTTTCAAGATTTGCCAAAGATTTTTAAGTCGATTTAAGTCAAAACTGTAACTAGGCCAATCAGGAACATTCAATGTCGTCTTGGTAAGCAACTCCAGTGTATATTTGGCCTTGTGTTTTAGGTATTTGTCCTGCTGAAAGGTGAATTTGTCTCCCAGTGTCTGTTGGAAAGCAGACTGAACCAAGTTATCCTCTAGGGTTTTACCTGTGCATAGCTCTATTCTGTTTCTTTTTATCCCAAAAAATGTCATCCTTCCCGATGACCAGCATACCCATAACATGATGCAGCCACCACCATGCTTAAAATTATGAAGAGTGGAGTAGTATTATGCGTATGCAAACTCCTCCGAAGACCATGACTTTACTTTGAAGGCGATATTATGAATCGTGTCATCTGTATATTGAAGGATTATAATGTAATGTTTGGGGGTTGGCCTATCTCATAGAAAAGCGATGTGATGTGTTGTGTTGGATTTGCCCCAAACATAACGCTAAAGTTAATTTCTTTGCCACATTTTTTGCAGTATTATTTTAGTGCCTTATTGCAAACAGGATGCATGTTTTGGAATAATTTTTATTCTGTACAGGCTTCCTTCTTTTCACTCTGTCGTTTATGTTAGTATTGTGGAGTAACTACAATGTTGTTGATCCATCCTCAGTTATCTCCTATCACAGCCATTAAACTCTGTAACTTTTAAAATCACCATTGGCCTCATGGTGAAATCCCAGAGCAGTTTCCTTCCTCTCCGAGTTAGGAAAGGCGCCTGTATCTTTGTAGTGACTGGGTGTGTTGATACACCATCCAAAGTGTAATTGATAACTTCACCATGCTCAAAGGGATATTCAATGTCTGTTTTTTTTACCCATCTACCAATAGGTGCCCTTCTTTCGAACCATTGGAAAACCTCCCAGTCTTTGTGGTTGAATATGTGCTTAAAATTCACTGCTCGACTGAGGGACCTTATAGATAATTGTATGTGTGGGGTACAGAGATGTGGTAGTCATTTAAAAATCATGTTAAACACTATTATTGTACACAGAGTGAGTCCATGAAACGTATGTGACTTGTTAAGTACATCTTTACTCCTGAACTTAAATAGGCTTGCCTATTGTACAACAAAAGGGTTGAATATTTATTGACTCAATACATTTCAGCTTCAAATTTTTTATTCATTTGTAAACATTTCTAAAATCATTATTCCACTTTCACATTATGGGGTGTTGTGTGTAGATCATTGACACACAATCTCAATTGAATACTTTTAAAATTCAGGCTGTAACACAACAAAATGTGGAAAAAGACAAGAGGTGTGAATACTTTCTGAAGGCACTGTATATTAATCTCAGCACCCAGAACCAAATCAGTTGTCATGACAGATTGAAATATGACCTGTAAACATTGACTCTGTGTGTGGATTTTCCTTACCTGACGTGAAGTTTTTGGGTGTGTGGGTGGAGTCGGGCCCCAGGCTGGAGCTGGGGCCAAGGGTGAGGTCCTTGTCCTCRAGGGTGGGACAGAATGAGCTGATGGCAGGCAGGGAGGCTGTGGAAGGGCTGAATAACCCACTCTTCCTCCCACCTTTACCCCCCTACACAACCAGAAACATTAGACAAACCACTATCACYTAATGCAATAGGAAATAGCTGAAAGGTATGAAGGATTATCTTCATATCTTGCGTTACACTTGATTGTTTCAGAAGATCTGTTTTCTTGGCGTTCTGTTATTGCTACTTACACCAGCAGATGGCACTCTCTTAATGGTTAAGCTCCTGGAAAAAGAAAGAGTCAATGGTAATGTTAGTGTTACACATATAACTTCTCAGAATGTCTCCCCTATGTGGAAGCTACCTGAATTGCAACAGCACTTGGCTGCGTTCCAATAAATCTTCCCCCTCCCCCGCATTCCATTTCCCATAACATGGATTGAGCCTTTTACTTTTGGTCCACCAGCTTCAAACAGCTGGAAAAAAACACCTGTGGTTATTCACATTGATTTATAAGGGATGGTACAACGATTCCCTACAATATTCAGTGTTTGTTTTCTTACATACAGTGTAGAATTTTAGCAATCAGGAAATGGCAGAGCGATTTCTACATTGGCAGCTTGACACGATTTCCACTAGACAACACAGCCACAAAGTAATAACAGCTTTCCCAATTTGACAACAGGAGAATATCACTGCAAATCGCAACACTGCCGGGTACGWAATACTTTGAAACACAATCATTCCACTATTACTGCAGATATATTATGGACATTTTCTGAAATTCATTAAAAAAAATCTTATGTGTAGCACCAATAATACTCATGCACTCTCTGCTAAATCAAAGGTAAATCAGATTTCCTTTCCACGTGGGATGCTTGCTTTCACAGTATATAAACTGACATGGGTTCAGTTATGTTGGCTCTTATTAGGACAAMATTTGGAGCAGGGCAGGGTCAATTAATTGTGAATATGCATACCCCAACAATAATAGTGATCAAATATTATTTAGTTCTTTATCAGATAATGTCAAGTATTCAAAAGGTATTAATTTCAATGTGATTAAACAAACTTCCACAGCTTCCTTGATAAGAGGCATTGTCGCCGGGTAGAATACTGCTGAATAGTGTTTTTACAATGGGTGGTCTGCTGGCCTACCTCAGCTGCAGAGCTTCCTCCACACATTCCAACAGGCTCCTGAAACAGGAAGACAAGATGTTAATCTCTCTATGGAGCCACTAGTTCTGAGAACATGATGTGACAGAGAATCGCCTATTCTGTGACAATGGGAGGGTTGGAGCTAGTGTTTTCTGTTATGGATTCAGGGGTTTTTCATTATTGTTCTCCTGTAAACTTGCTCTAGTGGGAACGTCAGGTCCACGGCCATACACACAGACAGTAGATTTGAAATAATGCTCGTAATAATGTTTGTTTGACGTACTGCTACCAATAGTTAACTGTGGAAGAGGAGCATCTTACGGTGACTCAGTGTCCTCTTCTGAGACGTCCCAATCGTCTCCATACGAGCTTTGCTGAAAAATTACGAAGAATCATCAACAACATACACACCCATAATATCCCTATCAATAGAACTCATACATCTCCCACTGCCCCAAATAGCCATTCTATGTTGACATTCTATGTAAATCAAATTATGATATCAAATCATAAACCCCAACATGTAAAACACAAGAAAGAAATGTGACTCACCATATCAGGATAAGGCTCTGTCACTTTCCTCAACGGAGGCCCAAACTTCACCTGGTCCACTAAGGGAAACACAACTAAGTTGATCATGAGGAAAATGTACACTTCAATACAATATATGTATTTAATAACTSCTGAGCCGAAACATGTTTTATAATATGGCATGATCCTTTTATGTGATGAATTTACTATCAATGCCATTGGATAAAATCCAGGTGGATCGCTATCCCACTGTCCTCTTATCATCTCTTGTTACGTATTCAGATCGATTGGTAAACTACTCTCATACTGAGCCCATATCACTGTGTTACAGTAATACCAAGTCATCGGCTTCAGGCAGCTTTACCTTTCACCCCAGAAGACRCATTGTGATGCCCATACAAGAAGAGTCACAACACCCCTCTCCACTAGCACCATGTATTTGTTTTCGTGTTGACATGCTTGTCTAAATATATGCTGTCTTGTCCCTGGCTGCTGCAGAGTGGGCACATTGTCCACCACCACCACACCCTGTGTATGCTGTAACCTCACTGATAGGAGACATAGCAATAGTTCCTCAATCACCCCCCCCCCCGCACTCCTCGTTTCCCCCACCTCCTCCCCCCAGAACCACTCCTCACGTGTGGGCACGTCAGAGGACAACAGAGGGAACATGCCATGTGCATGTGCAGGACAGTGACCCCTCTATGTGTCTCTCTGTGTCGGGTGACTCTAAGACTTGGGGACTTCCTCTCCACCACCTCCAAGTCCCAATGGGCTTCTTGTCACAGAGGTCAGGAACCCAAGTGTGTTGTGTCCTGCTCCATCTGCCCCAGTTTCACACATTATGCCAGTAAGGGTGATGTTGACCTCAACTCTCCAGGCACACATAATACACACAGATACACACACACACACGAACACACAGACATACAGATAGATACGCACGCACGCTCACACACACACACACACACACAAACACATGATCGACAATCAACACACATACACGGCCCTTCTCTAACTACAGATGAGTGATCACTTGAATTACCGTGGGCAGGTGTACCGTATTAACAGTAATAGCCAGACCACATTTCAGATGAAGATGTTCAGGGCAGAAGGCTCTCATTGACATTGTTTATTAGGATGGTTTTGCATATGGGGACATGAGTACTTCTATAACCTCTTCACACATTGTTGTGATGGTGCGTTGTGTGGGCTGYCGATGGGGTTTCAGTGTACAAATTGTGTAGGGATTTGAAGACTCACGCTGCTCTTCAGACAGAGTCCTCTCTGCAGGCAGGAGTTTCCCTGCAGACTGGATCTTATCAGGAGCAGCTTCTCCATTCTACAGACAAACACACGGATGTGTTATACATTCACAGAATAAATCACACTAGGACCAAGCAATTTTCCAGAGAGAGCTAGGTGATTGCCATGTGTTACAAAGCAAGTGTGTGTGTGTGTTTTGTGTGTTTGTGTGGGTGTGCATTCGGCGTGTGTACTTGCATGCCTGCATGTGTGTGTGCATGTCTGTCTGTCTATGGTCACCTATCCTCACCTCCAGATCGTTGTCGTCCATGCTGTGTGTGGAGTGGAGGTCAGGGTTATTGGCCATGTCCAGCAGCTCAATAATCAGGTTACGGGTCAGCAACTGGGTCACAAACGGGTGCTGGGGAGACGGCAAGAGATACAGCTAATGACCTATAGCTTTTATGTGGCACTACATCAATAAATCACTTCATCATTAGTTTCCTTGCTCTCTCTCAGCTGCTGCACCCCTGTTATGGGCCCCTATAGAAATAAYCACAGGATCCTAGGATGGCTATGCTTTTAGCACCTCAGACAGAGGCTTTAGACCAAATCCAATTTTATTTGTCACATGCGCCGAATACAACAGYTGTAGACCTTACTGTGAAATGCTTACTTACCAGCCCTTAACCAACATTGCAGTTCAAGAAATAGAGTTAAGAAAAMATTTACTAAATAAACTAAAGTAAAAAATAAAATAAAAAGTAACACAATAAAATAACAATACAGAGGCTATTGTATATACAGGGGGTACCGGTACCAAGTCAATGTGCGGYGYTACAGGTTAGTCGAGGTAATTTGTACATGTAGGTAGGGGTAAAGTGACTATGCATAGATAATAAACAGCGAGTAGCAGTATTGTAAAATCAAATGTTAAWAGTCTGGGTGGCCATTTTATTAATTGTTCAGCAGTCTTATGGCTTGGGGGTAGAAGCTGTTAAGGGCCTTTTGAACCTAGACTTMGTGTCACGRCTGCTCCCGCTCTCCCTCTCTMGCYCTCGAGGGCGCCAGGCTGCCCTTCATTACGCACACCTATCACCATCATTACGCGRAACAGCACTCATTGGACTCACCTGGACTCCTTCCCTTTGTTGATTGCCCCGTCTATAACTGTCTGCTCSRCCATTTGTTCCCGGTGTCAACATTAATGTCAATATGTGTTCATGTCCAGACACTGTCCTGTCCTGTTCCATGTCCGTTGCTCATGAAATGTTCACTCCCTGTACCTGCTTCTCGTCTACCAGCGTCGTTCCTTACACTTGGTGCTCCGGTACAGCTTGCCGAACGGTAGCAGAGAGAACAGTCTATGACTTGGGTGARTGGAGTCTAACAATTTTTMGGGCCTTCCTCTGACACCGCCTAGTATATAGGTCCTGGATATCAGGAAGCTTGYCCCCAGTGATGTACTGGGCCATACGCACTACCCTCTGTAGCTCCTTACTGTCGGATMCCGAGCAGTTGCCATACCAGGCGGTGATGCAACCGGRCAGGATGCTCTAGATGGTGCAGCTGTAGAACTTTTTGAGGATCTGGGGACCSATGCCAAATATCCTGAGGGGGAAAGGTGTTGTCGTGCCCTCTTCACGACTGTCTTGGTGTGTTTGGACCATGATAGTTTGTTGGTGATGTGGACACCAAGGAACTTGAAGCTCTCGACACGCTCTACTACAGCCCCGTCGATGTTAATGGGGGCATGTTTGGCCCTCCTTCCTGTAGTCCACGATCATCTCATTTGTGTTGCTCACGTTGAGGGAGAGGTTGTTGTCCTGGCACCACACTGTCAAGTCTCTGACCTCCTCCCTATAGGCTCTCATTGTTGTCGGTGATCAGGCCTACCACTGTTGTGTCGTCAGCAAACTTGGTGTTGGAGTTGTGCCTGGCCACACAGTCATGGGTGAACAGGGAGTACAGTAGGGGACTAAGCACGCACACCTGAGGGGCCCCCGTGTTGAGGATCAGCGTGGCAAATGTGTTGTTGCCTACCCTTACCCCTTACCACATGGGAGCGGCCCGTCAGGAAGTCCAGGATCCAGTTGCAGAGGTAGGTGTTTAGTCCCATGAACCTTAGCTTAGTAATGAGCTTTGTGTTGAACGCTGAMCTGTAGTCAATGAACATCATTCTCACATAGGTGTTCCTTTCGTCCAGGTGGGAAATGGCAGTGTGGAGTGCGWTTGAGATTACGTAATCTATGGATCTGTTGGGGCGGTATGCGAATTGGATTGGGTCTAGGGTTTCCGGGATGAAGGTGTTGATGTGAGCCATGACCAGCCTTTCAAAGCACTTCATGGCTACTGACGTGAGTGCTACGGGTCGGTAGTCATTTAGGCAGGTTACCTTCGCTTTCTTGGGCACAGGGACTATGGTGGTCTGCTTGAAACATATAGGTATTACAGACTCGGTCAGGGAAAGGTTGAAAATGTCAGTGAAGACACTTGCCAGTTGGGTCCACCCATGCTCTGAGTACACGTCCTGGTAATCCGTCTGGCACCGCGGCRTTGTGAATGTTGACCTATTTAAAYGTCTTGCTCACATCGGCTATGGAGTGCATGCCTCAGTGTTGCTTGCCTCGAAGAGAGCATAAAAGGCATTTAGCTCATCTGGTAGGCTCGCGTCACTGGGCAGCTCGCGACTGGGTTTCCCTTTGTAGTCCGTAATAATTTGCAAGCCCTGCCACATCTGACGAGCATCAGAGCCGGTGTAGTAGGATTCAATCTTAATCCTGTATTGATGCTTTGCCTGTTTGATGGTTCGTCTGAGGGCATTTCTTATAAGSTTCCYGATTAGTGTTCCGCTCCTTGAAAGCGGCAGGTCTTGCCTTTAGCTCGATGCGGATGTTGCCTGTAATCCATGGCTTCTGGTTGGGATATGTATGTACGGTCACTGTGGGGACGACATCGTAAATGCACTTATTGATGTTGCCTGTGACTAAGGTGTTATACTCCTCAATGCCATTGGATGAATCCCAGAACATATTCCAGTCTGTTCTAGTAAAACAGTCCTGTAGCGTAGAACACATGTCATCTGACCACTTCCGTATTGAGTGAGTCACTGGTACTTCTTGCTTTAGTTTTTGCTTGTAAGCAGGAATCAGGAGGATAGAATTATGGTCAGATTGCCAAATGGAGAACGAGGGAGAGCTTGTTTGCATCTCTGTGTGTGGAGTAAAGGTGGTCTAGAATTATTTTTCCACTGGTTGCACATGTGACATGCTGGTTGAAATMAGGTAAAAAGTCCCCAGACACTAGGAACGCTGCTTCTGGATGAGCATTTTCTTGTTTGCTTATGGCCTTATACAGCTTGTTGAGTGTGGTCTTAGTGCCAGCATCAGTTTGTGGTGGTAAATGGACAGGTACTAAAAATATATATGAAAACMCTCTTGGTAGATAGTATGGTCTACAGTTTATCATGAGGTACTCWAKCTCAGGCGAGCAATACCTRGAGKCCTCCTTAATATTAGACATCGRGCACCAGCTGTTATTGACAAATAGACACACACCCCCCGTCTTACCAGACGTAGCTGTTCTGTCCTGRCGATGCACGGACAACCCAGCCAACTGAATATTATCCGTGTCGTCATTCAGCCATGACTAGGTGAACKATAAGATATTACAGTTTTTAATGTCCCGTTGGTAGGATAGTCTCAAGCTGAGATTTTCCAGTGATTGCACGTTGGCCAATAGAGCGAATGGTAGAGACYGGTTACACACTCGCCGACACATTTTTACAAGGCACTCCGATTTCCACCCCCTGTATTTCTGTCTTTTCTTCACGCGATTGATAGGGATTTGGACCTGGTCTCGGAGAACCTTTGCGTCAGACTCATTAAAGAAAAAATCTMTGTCCAGTTCAAGGTGAGTAATCGCTGTTCTGATATCCAGAAGCTCTTTTCGGTCATAAGAGACAGTAGCAGCAGCATTATGTACAAAATAAGTTACAAACAACGTGAAAAAACACACAAAGTAGCAGAGTTGTTTAGGAGCCTATAAAATGGCAGCCATTCCCTCCAGCGCCATCTTTTACCAGAGGCTCTGTCTAAAACAATGGGGAGTACTGATCGTCTTTCAGGGGCTGTTCCTTATTATAAACCGGGTGGTTCGAGTCCTGAATYCTGATTGGCTGAAAGCTGTGGTATACCACAAGTATGACCGAAAATGTATTTTTACTGTAGTAATTACATCGGTAACCAGTTTACAATAGCAATAAGGCAATATACCACGGCTAAGGAATGTTCAAAGCACGACGCAACACGGAGTGCCTGTACACAGCCCTTAGCCGTGGTGTATTGGCCATATATCACAAACCCCCGCGGTGCCTTATAAATCTTTTGTCATACCCGTGGTATAAGGTCTGATATACCACGGCTGTCAGCCAATCAGCATTCAGGGCCCAAACCACCCAGTTTATAATGATGAATTAATAATGAGCAGAGTGCACGGTAGTGTACCTGCAGTAACGTTTCGGCCGACGGCCTCTTCCTAGGGTTCTTGATGAGGGACATCTTCACAAAGCTCTGGAACCCTGCAGACCTTCGGGGAAAGTGACAGAGATGAGACAGCAGAAACACATACCCATCCTGGAGAATATGGATGCTGCATTCAGAGAACAGTCTAGTGTCAGGAGGATGCTTTTAGAGTYCAGGTATGTCACAGATGCTGCATTCTGAGTTGTCTGAATTATTTTGGAAATACGGTGTAATCATATTCATCTCACCACTTGGTCTTGTCCTTGAGCCTGGGAGGCTGGAAGCTGCTTTTTGACATCAACATCAAGGCTCTGGAACACAGTTTTAGTAGTTTGAAATGTCAACACAGTAGAAAACCTAGCCTGGTTGTAGAGATCTGTTTATTATGTGCTTAAGCCAACTCCTTTGTCATTCGCTGACATGTTTGGCATAACAACGAGCAGTACAGAGGGGGGTTGTCTGTAGCACAAACACATGTGCTACCAAAGTGTGGGGGATAGTTTTGAGTCACACACCATATTATACCATATTGAGGTATGTGGATAACCCACAAAAATGCAACATAACACAAATATCTATCTTCATCTGTCTCTCTTTTATCCAACTTTTCAATGCAATTATGGTGGATCTAAAGGAATGAAGGAAAAAGGGATAGAATGGAAACTACTTATTGTTGAGGTTAAGGCTGGAGTCCAGAGGGGACTGGTATGGAGCCACGTCTGTGTCCCTGTCTCTGCCTGGATATCCGCGGAGGTCTGGCTCTTTTCTTGCCTGTCTGATGCCTCTGTCTCTGTGTGTGTCTGATGCCTCTCTGTTGTGTCTGTGGCCTGTCTCTGTTTGTTCTGTGCCTCTGTCTCTGTTTGTGTCTGTGCCTCTGTCTCTGTGGTGTCTGTCCTCTGTTTGTGTCTGTGCTCTGTTTGTGTCTGTGCCTCGGTCTCTGTTGTGTCTGTGCTCTCTGTCTCTGTTTGTGTCTGTGCCTCTGTCTCTGTTGTGTCTGTGCCCTCTGTCTGTGTCTTGTGTCTCTGTGCCTCTGTCGTCTGTTTGGTTCGCCTGTGGCGCTCTGTCTCTGTGTGTGTCTGTGCTCTGTGTGTCTGTGCCTCTGTCTCTGTTTGTGTCTGTGCCTCTGTCTGTGCCTGCTCCTCTGTCTCTGTGCCTCGTTCTGGGGTTTTCTTTTGTCGCCTCTTTGTGTTGTCTTTTTTTTGTGCCTGGTTGTGTGCTGTGCTCGGTCTTGCTGTCTTGTCTCTGTGCCTCTGTCCTCTGTTTGTGTCTGGTCTGCTGTCTCGTGTGTGTCTGTGCCTCTGTCTTCTGTGTGTGTCTGTGCCTCTGTGTCTCTGTTTGTTGTCTGTGCCTCTGTCTCTGTGTGTGTCTGTGCCTGTCTCTGTTTGTGTCTGTGCTCTCTCTGTCTCTGGTTTGGTGTCTGTGCTCTGTCCTTTGTGTCTGTGCCTCTGTCTCTGTTGTGTGCGTTTGCTGTGCCTCTGTCTCTGTTGTGTCTGTGCCTCTGTCTCTGTTTGTGCTCTGTGCTCTGTTCTCTGTCTTGTGTCTGGCTCGTTGTGTCTTGCTCTGTTTGTGTCTTGTGCCTCTGTCTCTGTTGGTGTCTGTGCCTCGTCTCTGTTTGTGTCTCTGCCTCTGTCTCGTTTGTGTCTGTTGCCTCTGTCTCTGTTGTGGTCTGTGCCTTTGTCTCTGTTTGTGTCTCCGTCTGTGCCTTGTGGGCTTTGTCGTTCTGTGTCTGTTATGATTGTTCGTGTCATCTGTGTCTGGTGTCTGTCGCCGCATGGGCCACCTTGTTCACCCTAGGGTGGAGGTTCACAACATAGGCGGCTGGAGCTCTGCCAGCTCGATGGCCGTGATGACACCGCCCAGATGAGTCACACAGATGGTTGTACCCCCCCTTCTTCTCCACTGCTGCCACCTCCGGTGCCATCCTGGCACGTAGGTACATAAATACCAGTCAGATGAGATATGGAGTATTATTAATGGTTATAATGCATTGTAAGACTTGTCATATAGATTAATAAAATATTAATTTCATAATGATCCTGAAAGTTGTTCTGTAGAAGACACATGTATTTACTATCGATTGACCAGACCACATTCAGGTCACTCTGAAAGCAGACCAACTCAGTGTCTACGTAAAGCAGACCAATCAGTGTCTACGTAAAGCAGACCAATCAGTGTCTACGTAAACAGAGCCAATCAGGTCTACCTAAAGCAGACCAATCAGTGTCTACGTAAAGCAGACCAATCAGCGTCTACGTAAGCAGACCAATCAGTGTCTACGTAAAAACAGACTCAAGTCGCAGCTAGTGTCTACGTAAAGCAGACCCAATCCGTGTCTACGTGCAGTGGAAACATGCTACGTGCAGGAAGAGCAGAGTCAAAGCGAGTGTCTACGTAAGCAGAACACTTCTCGAGTGGTCTACGTAAAGCAGACCAATCGAGGGTCGATACGTAAAGCAGACCAATGTCTTAGCATGTCTACTCGTGCTCAAAGCAGACCAATCAGTGTCTACGGACTATTCACGGTAAGCAGACAATCTAGTTGTGCTACGTAAAGCAGACCAATCAGTCTACGTAAAGCAGACCATAGTGTCTACGGTAAAGCAGACGCACATCAGTGTCTACGTAAAGCAGACGCAATCGGTCTGCATTAGAAGCACGACCATCAGGGTCTATCGTAAAGCAGACAGATCAGGATGTTCTGCTGACTTCAGTATCTTAACCAGTAGGAGTTCCTATAAAGAGCTTCGCTTTGGCTTACAGAAGGCCTGTCTCTTGCAGCACTCCAAAATCGTGCTGCATGAAAACAGAGACAGATGACGTCAGAGACAGGTCTAGTCGCCACGAGGGAGACTGAATCGCAGTGAATCCAACTATGTGCTTATGAGTGGCGTTATTAGCACTGCCTGTAATCCTCCAAGTTTTATCTAGCAGACGAGCATGATGTTTGTGTCGTGTTTGTTATGTGAATAGTTTGATGATGTAGGTGGTGCTGTGTGTAGTGTGTGTGTGTTAGTATGCTGTTGTTTGCCTGTGAACTGTGGTGACTTGTGTGTGTGTGGTGGTGTGTGTGTAGGTGTGTGTGTGTGGTTGTGTGTATATGGGTCCTGACTTCCCTGAAAGTTGCATATCTGGTTGTGTGCTGGTGTGTTTGGGGCTGGTCTCTCGAGATAAGATGTCCATGACCCAGGTCTTTGCGCTCGCTCATACCATGTTTCATGTTCGTTGTGATGAGGATATTTGCTCCCTATAGACAGATGGACACACACACACACACAAGCGCACATACAAACACACACACAAGCTCACAAAGATATAAACACAGAAGATCCACAGACTGACAACAATAACATACAGCTATGTCAAAATGATACCTTTATGTCCCTATGCATTTTACTTGTCTCATGCAGGTGGTACAAGCCCTGTCGAAAAACAAAAACACAGAATCAGTTTGACAAATCTCTCAACCTCATCATTAGTTCACCCCACAAGCAGAGATCGGCAAAAATTATAAAATACAATTCCAAAATATCCTAAAGACCAATGTATCAAAATAAAATACAAAATACTTTTGCAAAYTATTYTATTGAATTAGAATACATAGAAAAAGACCCTATATCATTTTATTTCAGGACTGTTGAAAATTATTTAGAAAATACAAAATACTCTCTAAAGTGTCTTGTTGAAAAATATATTGGATTGTAGTTCAGGCCACTGAAATAAATACATATGACAAAATACTCAAAAGTAATTGAAATACTAATTTCAAATACACGTAACAGAAATTCGMCCCATCTCTGCCTACAAGCTTATGGAGCCAGTCACAACACAACAGTGAGCAACAAACAGGGCCGGCTCCAGGCATAAGCAACATAAGCAGTCGCTTAGGGCCCCCAGCCCATTAGCAACCCCCCCCCCCTCCAAAACAAATACATACATGTATATTTTGGGGGAACTCAGTTAGAATAGTAGAATACACAAGGTTTACATTTGAAATTTGGTTTTCCATCAGAAGTTGTTCTCTTTTTGTGTCAGTCAATGACAGTCACTCGATTAGCCATGTCAGCTAACACATTTTATATTGGTAAGTTAGTCTAACCGGTTATCTAAATGTGTAGTAATCATGGCCGAATACTGACCGGGCAATCTCCCCAAAAGGCTAGAGCTGGCCCTGGCAACAAACACAAACTGCTGACATGAATAAGGAAGGTAATGTTATGTTGCTGTGCTGTGTGTGGTGCCACGAAACTTGATGCATCGCTTTCCTGTGGTTAGAAAGACATGCGATTATATTGTGACTGTATCCCCCAGTTAGGAAAGTGAGAGAGCTCATATGTTATATGACTGACTAACCTGGAGGGTTTCTCTGCAGATGTAGGCTATCTGCTTCTCCTTGAACGGCCCAGTCACTGTGGAAATACCAGTATACCAGTGAGATTAATGGCACATACAAGGGAGGGTGGAAAATAGTTTCAGCTGTGCGTACCGTGGTAAATGTCTTGTAACGACCCCCCTCCACAGTACTCCATGCATATCCATAATTTTGTGTTCCTGCAAAAATGATAGATCCAGTTTTATTATCAGTCTTTTGTCAACGCCTTCTGTTCCGTTGGCTTTCCAGACTAAAAAAGGGTATTTACATCTGAATATTTAGACAGCTTTCTGAGAACTTGGCTGTAGAGAAGTTTTACAATCCAAACAAATCACATTATTATCTGCCCTTGAAATGTTACAGAGGTAACAACTCAGACGTTCCAAGAGGACCAAGCTAAAAAAGAGAGAACCTTGAGTGAAATCATTTTAAAGTCAGTGACAGTGTGTGTGTGTGTGTGTGTGTATGTGTGTGCGTGCATATGTTTCTCCCTATGTGTTTGTTAATGACCTCTCTCAGCAATAGAGCTTTTTTGTGTGGAGCTCTACATTATCTGTGGTGTGGGAGAGAGTGTTGCATTCTATGTCCTAGTAGTGGGTGTTTGAGATAAGAGTGGATTTCGACACATCCAATAACACATCCAAGAACACTCACAATCCAAGGAATTCCATGGATGGACGTGGACCATCATAAAGTGTAAAATCAGACAAGCTTAYACATGTACCTGTGATAGCTGCCGAAATAGGCCACGATATTCTTGTGCTTACATTCCTTCATCATAGTGATCTCCTGCTGGATGGATGTGATATCACCTGAACAGAGAGCATGCAGGTCACATGTTCTGACATCTCAACACTAATATTGATATTAGTACTAGAACTACTACTACTGCTGCTGCTACTACTGCTGCTACTACCGCAGCTACTACTGCTACTACTACTACTACTGTTACTACTGTTGCTACTACTACTGCTACTACTATTGATGCTACTACTACTACTACTATTGCTGCTACTACTACTGCTGCTACTACTGCTACTACCGCTGCTACTACTACTGCTGCTGTATACTAGTATTACTAGTACTACTAATACTATTACTGATACTAGAACTATACTACTACTAGTACTGATACTAGTACTAGAACTATACTACTACTACTACTGCTACTACTACTACTACTGATACGACTGCTACTACTGATACTACTACTACTGATACTACTACTACTACTACTGCTACTACTACTACTACTACTGATACTACTGCTACTACTGATACTACTACTACTGATACTACTACTACTACTATCACTGATACTCCTACTACTACTACTGCTACTACTGCTACTACTACTACTACTACTACTGATACTAGTACTATAACTACTACTACTACTGCTGCTAATACTAGTAGTAGTTGTATCACTGTATCACACACAATATATTGTTTACAAAGAGTTAAGAATGTACTACACAAAAAATGCATGAAGGCTAAAAATGCAAGAATTGACCCATAATACAGGTCTGACAACACTGAGCTTTTCACTTACCAGGATCCAGTTTGACTATTTTGATGGCTGCCATTGCTGAACTCCTGATGTTTCGAGCCTGAAGGAAATGATAAAGTTAGCTGTGAGTGATTACTAGTGTGAACTTTCCTGTTAACAGGCTACAGAGCATACAGGCCACAGAATGCCATATATTAGTCAGCAGCAGGACATAGGCCTACAGCTCTAGATTCCATTAGAGTGGAACAAAACCAACAGTAATCAATGTTTCCTTATGTCTTTTGCATCAACTTGCTGATGACTCCTTGCAATTGCTCTATTTACAACAGTCTATTATCTGTTTTTTCTCTAACTTTTTCTTAATGCATTTTCATCTCTGTTTGGAGGCCCTGGGCATCCATCCAAGACCCAAGCCCCCTAGTCAGCCATCTTGATGATAAAAGACCCTAGTCAGCCATCTTGATGATAAAAGACCCAAGTCCCCTAGTCAGCCATCTTGATGATAAAAGACCCAAGCCCCCTAGTCAGCCATCTTGATGATAAAAGACCCAAGTCCCCTAGTCAGCCATCTTGATGATAAAAGACCCAAGTCCCCTAGTCAGCCATCTTGATGATAAAATACCCAATATTACTTAGTTCCTGGTTTTATGGCCCGGCTGGTCACCTGCTCTCTCTGACATTCAGCATAACCTTGTATTGATGCAACAGCAGGAGACAGGGTGTGTTGGATGGTGAGAGGCCTGTTGGTGAGAGGTCTGTTCTACACAGTCCCAGGGTGCGTCCGAAATAGCCCCTCAAATCAAATTGGATTTGTCACATGCCCAATACAACAGGTTGAGACTTCACAGTGAAATGCTTACTTACGAGCCTTTCCCAACAATGCAGATTAAAAAGTAAGAAAAATTACAAAAATAAAAAATAAAGGAAATAGTAACACTTTTTTTAAAATTTTATTTCACCAGATAGGCCAGTTGAGAACAAGTTTTCATTTACAACTGCGACCTGGCCAAGATAAAGCAAAGCAGTGCGACACAAACAACAATACAGAGTTACACATGGAATAAACAAACATACAGTCAATAACACAATGGGGAAAAATCTATATACAGTGTGTGCAAATGAGGTAGATTAGGGAGGTAGGCAATAAATAGGTAGTGGGCGAAGTAATTACAATTCAGCAATTAAACACTGGAGTGATAGATGTGCAGAAGATGAATGTGCAAGTAGAGATACTGGGGTGCAAAGGAGCAAAAAAAAAAAAATAATATATATGGGGATGAGGTAGTTGGATGGTTATTTCAGATGGGCTATGTACAGGTGCAGTGATCTGTGAGCTGCTCTGACAGCTGATGCTTAAAGTTAGTGAGGGAGATATGAGTTCTCCAGCTTCGTGATTTTTGCAATTCGTTCCAGTCATTGGCAGCAGAGAACTGGAAGGAAAGGCAGCCAAAGGAGGAATAGGCTTGTGGGTGACCAGTGAAATATACCTGCTGGAGCGGTGCACGGGTGAGTGCTGCTAGGTGACCAGTGAGCTAGATAAGGCGGGGATTTACCTAGCAACGACTTATAGATGACCTGGAGCCAGTGGGTTTGGCGACGAATATGAAGCGAGGGCCAGCCAACGAGAGCATAGAGGTCGCAGTGGTGGGTAGTATATGGGCTTTGGTGACAAAACGGATGGCACTGTGATAGACTCATCCAATTTGCTGAGTAGAGTTTTGGAGGCTATTTTATAAATGACATCGCCGAAGTCCAGGATCGGTAGGTACTATAGTCAGTTTTACGAGGGTATGTTTGGCAGCATGAGTGAAGGATGCTTTGTTGCGAAATAGGAAGCCGATTCGATTTAATTTTGGATTGGAGATGCTTAATGGGAGTCTGGAAGGAGAGTTTACAGTCTAACAGACACCTAGTTATTTGTAATTGTCCACATATTCTAAGTCAGAACCGTCCAGAGTAGTGATGCTGGACAGGTGGTGGCAGCGATGGTTGAAGAGCATGCATTTAGTTTACTTGCATTTAAGAGCAGTTGGAGGCCACGAAAGGAGAGTTGTATTGCATTGAAGCTGTCTGGAGGGTTGTTAACACAGTGTCCAAGAAGGGCCAGAAGTATACAGAATGGTGTCGTCTGCGTAGAGATGGATCAGAGAATCACCAGCAGCAAGAGCAACATCATTGATGTATACAGAGAAAAGATAAAATGACTATAAAGCGGCTACATACTAGGAGTTCCGGTACTGAGTCAATGTGCAGGGCTACAAGGTAATTGAGGTAATATGTACATGTAGGTGTCCATGTACATGTATTGTGTAAGTGTGTGTGTGGCGTCAATTTTCATGTGTGTACGTAAAGTGCATTCGGAAAGTATATTTATTTATTTATTTATTTATGTTGCTCCTTTGCACCCATTATTTATATTCTCTATTGCACATTCTTCCACTGCATCAACCATTCCAGTGTTTTACTTGCTATATTGTATTTACTTCGCCACATATGGCCTTTTTTTGCCTTTACTCCCTTATCTCACCTCACTGCTCACATTGTATATAGACTTATTTTTTCTACTGTATTATTGACTGTATGTTTGTTTTACTCCATGTGTAACTCTATGTTTGTTGTATGTGTCGAACTGCTTTGCTTTATCTTGGCCAAGTCGCAATTGTAAATGAGAACGTGTTCTCAACTTGCCTCCCTGGTTAAATAAAGGTGAAATAAATAAATAAATAAATAAAATCAAGATCTTCCTGGAGCTGGCCGCCCGGCCAAACTGAGCAATTGGGGAGTAGGGCCTTGGTCAGGGAGGTGACCAAGAACCCGATGGTCACTCTGACAGAGCTCCAGAGTTCCTCTGTGGAGATGGGAGAACTTCCAGAGGGACAACCATCTCTGCAGCACTCCTACAGTCAGGCCTTTATGGTAGAGTGGCCAGACGGAAGGCACAACTCAGCAAAAGGCACATGACAGCCCGCTTGGACTTTGCCAAAAGGCACGTAAAGGACTCTCAGCCATGATAAACTTTACTGAGTAAAGGGTCTGAATACTTAGGTAAATGTGATATTTCAATTTTTTATTTATCATTTTGCAAAACTTTCCACCAAAATGTTTTTGCTTTGTCATTATGGAGGTATTGTGTGTAGATTGATAAGGGGGAAAAAAATATTTCATCCATTATAGAATAAGGCTGTAGCGTAACAAAATGTGGAAAAAGTCAAGGGGTCTGAATACTTTCCAAATGCACTGTATTTTGTGTGTGTGATTATATCTAGTGTGTGTGTGTGTGTGTGTGTGTGTGTGTGTGTGTGTGTGTGTGTGTGTGTGTGTGTGTGTGTGTGTGTGTGTGTGTGTGTGTGTGTGTGTGTGTGTGTGTGTGTTGTGTGTGTGTGTGTGTGTGTGTGTGTGTGTTAGTGTAGTATGTGTGAGTGTGTGGGTAGAGTCCAGTGAGTGTGTGGGTAGAGTCCAGTGAGTGACATTTGATTAACTGTTCAACAGTCTTATGGCTTGGGGGTATAAGCTGTTCAGGAGCCTTTTGGTTGCAGACTTGGCACTCTGGTATCGCTTGCCGTGCCGTAGTATAGAGAACAGTCTATGACTTGGGTGGCTGGAGTCTTTGACAATTTTTAGGGCCTTCCACTGACACCGCCTGGTGTAGAGGTCCTGGATGGCAGGGAGCTCATCCCCAGTGATGTACTGGGCCGTACGCACTACCCTCTGTAGCTCCTTGCGGTCAGATGCCAAGCAGTTTCCATACCAGGCAGTGATGCAGCCAGTCAAGATGCTCTCAATGGAGCAACTGTTTTTGAGAATATTTTCAGCCTCCTGAGGGGGAAGAGGCYTTGTTCTGCCCTCTTCACGACTGTGTTSGTGGGTTTGGACCATCATAGGTCCTTAGTGATGTGGACACCGAGGAACTTGAAGCTCTCGACCTGCTTCACCACAGCCCTGTTTATGTGAATGTGAATGTTTACTGTAGTCCACGATTAGGTCCTTTGTCTTMCTGACGTTGAGGGAGAGGTTTTTGTCCTGGCACCACACTGCCAGGTCTCTGACCTCCTCCCTTTAGGCCGTCTCATCATCATCGTRGGCGATCAGGCCTACCACTGTCGTGTTGTCTGCAAACTTAATGATGGTGTTGGAGTCGTGCGTGGCCACGCAGTCATGGGRGAACAGGGAGTACAGGAGGMGACTAAGCACGCACCCCTAAAGGCCCCGTGTTGAGGGTCAGCGTGGCGGAGGTGTTGTTGCCTACCTTCATCACCTGGGGGCAGCCCATCAGGAAGTTTAATCTCAGGGTCCTTAACTTAGTGATGAGCTTGGAGGGCACTATGGTGTTGAACACTGAGCTTTTGTCAGTGAAAAGCATTCTCACATAGGTGTTCATTTTGTCCAGGTGGGAAAGGGCAGTGTGGAGTGCAATAGAGATTGCGTCATTTGTGGATCTGTTGGGGCAGTACGCGAATTGGAGTGGGTCCAGAGGGTCTGGAATGATGTTGTTGATGTGAGCAATGAACAGCATTTCATGGCGACAGATGTGAGTGCTATGGGACGATAGTTATTTAGACAGGTTACCTTGGCATTCTTGGCCACAGGGATTATAGCTGTCTGCTTGAAACATGTAGGTATTACAGAYTGGATCAGGGAGAGGTTGAAAATGTTAGTGAAGACTCTTCACAGCTGGTCAGTGCATGCTCTCAGTATGCGTCCTGGTAGGCTCGCGTCACTGGACAGCTCGCGGCTGGGTTTCCCTTTGTAATCCGTGATAGRTTGCAAGCCCTGCCACATTCAACGAGCATCAGAGCCGGAGTAGTAGGATTTGATCTTGGTCCTGTATTAACTCTTTGCCTGTTTTATGGTTCGTTGGAGGGCGTAGCGGGATTTCTTAAAAGCATCCGTATTAGTGTCCCGCTCRTTGAAATCAGCAGCTCTAGCCTTTAGCTCAGTGCGTATGTTGCCTGTAATCCATGGCTTCTGGTTGGGATATGTACGTACGGTCCCCGTGGGAACGACGACGTCGATGCACTTATTAATGAAGCCGGTGACTGATGTGGTACATTCCTCGACCCTATTCCCTGTATAGTACACTACTTTTTATCAGGGCATGCATAAGGAATAGGGTTTCACTTCAAACTCGGATGCAGACAGACTTAGAGCTTTAAAAGTGTCAAGGTCAGCGACATGGTTTATATTGGGACATCAGCCGTTACGTAACAATGCTGAGGGAAAAGTCCCTGCTTTTGAATCCAAAGGATGTTGTTTGCAATGTCCATCCGACGTTCGTCCATTTCCTCCTGTTTTGTCCTGTAAATATGTATTGCTCCCATTCTTTCAGAAAGGTCAAACGTTGATGTGACGTCAGGTTTTAAGGCCCTTAGCTCTCTCTATGCACAACAAGCATAGAATCAGCCAATGGGCTATCAGGTTGCCTGTAAACAAAACCTGATGCTTGGCAACACCCCGAATTCATGTTTCTTTCCCCGTTATACTGGAGTACTTCCTGTGACTGAAGTGACAGTAATGTCTCTTTTAAGGTTCATCACTGGGCAGCCTGAAATAACAGTGTGCTGTTTGATAGAGTTACAGACGATGGGACTGAAAATAAAACTTTGATCAAGATTCCATAAGTTCTTTCTCACAAAGCTTGATTGAATCAGAGTGGAAATGACATACAACAAAAACACAGTTTTCCTGTATTACACATTCCAGTAGCGTGTTGCATTAAACTGGCCTTGGACCATTAATGATATTCAGTGAGAGATAGATAGGCCCACAACRGCAGTAACAGCGCAAATGGTAGTGTGTGTGATGTAACGTACAGTGACAAACGACCTGCAGCCCACAGTGTGACAGTGATGACTGGGCTCTGCAGTGCGGCTGCTGGTTTGTGAAACAGTTTTCTGTTCTGTGGGTTTCCCCCCACCATCGAACCTCAGGCAATCTCAGTCAGGTCATAACAAGCATATAACTATGAATGTACGTACGTACTCCTCATCCTGTCTTCGGCTTACTTTTGCATGCACACCAGAATACAAGACAAAAGGAACTATTCACTCATAAAAGAAAACAGCTAATTGGGGTCTTTGCGATTCTCAGAAAAACAAACCATTCTTGACTATGCAGCGAGTGACATACTTTCTATTAATTACATAGCCACAAAAGATCACACACTTGAAAATCGATGCCTCAGCTGGGTAGCAAGAAGTTTCGTGGATCTTGTGAACAATGGTCACCTTGAATGTCCACAAAGTCAGAGAGCCCACTAGGTAACAAGGCCAGTGGTTTGAACCCTGACCTCCAGGCAGCTCTACTAAAGCTGGAGAAAGAACAGTGGAGGAGAAAAAGAGTACTGCGAGGTAGTGGGAGGTGACAACAGGCCATTGTCTGTGGGACAGTAACAGTTTCCTCATTCACAGCAGGCAGGCACAGCCCGGGCATTTACATGTGGCTAAGGCATGGGGGGGTAGACATTACGTAACTTCGAGACTGAGAGAAACAAAGTGCAATTCTAAGGGATATTTTGAATTGTTCATAAATCTGTTCTTCGTCCAGCATACACCCATGCAACCAGACATGCTTCATCTACTCATTTGCTGGATGCAGAGTTCAACAGACCTCATTAGCCCAAAAGTTAACACAATTGTGCMTACAGTAAATGTTTTTCATTGTATGTCTGTTTACATTTGTAGCCTATTGGATAGGGAATGTTTCGGGTATGGGAGGAGAGGCACACAACGATTTGAGTCGGACTCCCTCGCAGGATGCATGTATGAGACATTCAGGGTGGGATTACAGGATGTTTGTTTCCTGCAGCTCACATCCCCGAGTCAAAATAGAATAGACTGATCGAAAACATACCTTTCTACATAAATTGGGCGTCAACAGCCAAGATCCATTAAACAGTGTTGATAAAAGTCAGTGCACTTCAAACTCGATATCTTGTATCATCCACCTGACTTAAACAGTGATATATGAAATAGGCTATTCTTCTGTCACAAAAGCAGCACAGAATAAAAGTATTGTTGAGAGGAGAGCAAATAAAAAGTGTAAASCAGGTCTAACACAATGGAATGGAATGTCTGAGCCCTTATAAATGTTCCTTTAAGGGTCCTGATGGATGTTGGACTAATGGATCAGCCCGGATGCCAACCCAGCCTGATTGTGAATACTGATTAGCAGAAGAATAACTACTAGCCAGTGGAATGGGCATTATAGGCACTGAGCATCATTAACATGTGTGCACGTACTGTATCTCTCCTATACCCGAATTATTCTCAAATAGCAGCAAGGCAGGCAGGGGCGACATACGGCCAACCTTACCTGCATCTCCCTTGTTATTGGTTGTGGTAATAACACGTTTTAGAAGGTAGCCTATATTGTTAATTACGTGCGTAAAAGTTTGATTAGATTTGAAAGGACTCATTGATTAAAACAATATGGTAGCTTTTTTTATATCCTGTTTTAAAGTTGTAGCCTGTCAACATAAAATCGAACAATATTTCAATTGTGGAATAAATAAAAACTTGTTTTTAAACAGCTAGGCTACGTGACACGGCGCAGTAACCTAACCCATATAGAGCTTATTAAAACGCGTATGTGTGCTAATCTCCAAGCCGATCTGACATTTTCCCCACTCACCTTGAACACATCACCATACGTGCCAGTCCCAATACGTTGAATTAACTCGTAATCATTCAACGGGTCCAAAAACGAGACTCCAATAGTGGTATCCATGCTTACAGACTGAGCTGCGCCCGGACTCACACGCACGTTTTTATTCATTCATGACAACAATACATCCAGCGAATCAACCACTGGACGCAAGGTGTTTACTGGAGCGCAATACTCCACCACGATTCTTCTGACAGGCAAATAGAGCTAATAGCCTCAAATACTACTCTTCTTTCCAGGCATTCATCTTATTCTAGCCGAACCACAACTGGGGTTGTAGGCTGGGTTTCTGTATAAGCACTTTGTGATATCTCCTGACATAAAAAGGTGCTTTATAAATACATTTGATCGATTTATTATGGACCGTCGTGTATCCAAGTCAAGTGATCTCAAATCCCAAGTGTTAGAATATTTTCCTGATATATAACAGAATTTTACCACTCAGGAAAAGAAACTAGCAGATGCACACTGTACATCTACAAATACCCCATTATGACATGTGAAACAGTATTTCKATAATATTAAAAAGAGAAAGGGTATCATTTTAACTTATTTTATTATCTGCAGATWAAAAAAAAACAAGTTATCAAGCAAAATACTACTGAATGTCGCTACCAGGGACACCTACAGCAATCCCATTTAAACAGTGTGTGGTCTTTCTGGTCACTTTCTATTGCCTATTGCAGCTCTGGCTAGTCTCAACTAAAGGCCACCTACATTAGAAATAAAAAAAGGCAAAGTATAAGGCAACAAATAGCTAGCATATAAAGAGACAACGTAACAGAGTTGGACATTGTTACACAGTAATAGTCCGAATCACTTCCAGGGATTTCAARCAAAAAGATAAATTAAGATTCAAGGGCAGAAAATATAGAATGGAATTCAGACTGCTTTCTAACAGAGTAATTCCCCCATTCCAAAATAGGTTCCGAGACAGGGTGTTTTCACCATTACTTTGGCTTTACAGAGCTTCTACACATAAATCAGTGAGAACTCACGAGTTGATGTGCACTACTGCCCATTAGATCCACACAAAGTGACAGCAATTGAATGTTTTAACGGCCTATGATACACAATCATTATTGAATCACAAGATTAAAAAGAATGACTTGGTTGACAATTCTGTTCAAACTTGATTAAAGTGACTTCCTCCACATGTACACGTGTGTCATGTTCTTACCGACCCTCTTATGACCTTATCAGGACTTATGATATGATTGCTAAAATAACCTTAAAAAAAATACAAATAAAAAAAGCTAATCGCTGATGCAGCAGTTGTGTGTGTATTGCCTTGCCTCTCAGTCGGTCCTACAGTCAGTCTCCCTTTGTTTTTCTCCCAATGGAAATTCTAGCCTGGTCCCAGATCTGTTTGTGCTGTATAGACACTCCTATGACAATGACTATGGGAGTTGGCTATACAACACAACCAGACATGGGAACCAGGCTGGAGAAAGTTCTACAGCCAGAGTTCTCCTRCTACAGAGATTTGCGCTGGCGCTTCATGAACGACATGGTGTAGTCTCCCGACTGTGTGCTCTTCTGCCTCTTCATTTGAACCTGTGACTGGGCGGTGAGCTGGAGCTTGATGGCACTGGAGTTGATCTTGGCTGCCGACAGCAGCTCCTTCATGCCTTTCATCTTCTTGCTCTGGAAGGCCACCAYGGGACCCACGCTGGGGGAGGGCAGCTGTTGGGCAGGAGAGGGCACCGGGCTGGGGGACTTGGCCTTGCCTTCTGGGTCTCCACCGCGGAGTCCTGAGGAGCGACGCCGCGTCCCGCCCTCCCCACCTACTTTCTTGGCCTGGGCAGGCTGGGTTGGTGGTGGGACAGGGGTGGTGGGGGTGGATTGTGTAGGAGGGGAAGCTTGGTCTTCCAGTTTGGACTCACGTCTCGGCCCACGTCTTCGCCCCTCGCGGGGGTCCTCGCTGGATTGGTCGTCGTCGTCCTGGGGCTCCGGCTCTTTGGTGATGATAGACACTTTCTGACGGATCTGTGGAGGATGTAACAGTGAACAAGGATATAATAAAGTGTTTCAAAGGGTGGTTTGTGAAAACATCTAGTTGGGTTAAATAGGTTATAAAGTGACTAGGGATGCCTTTAAAGGGATAGTCCAGTCTTGTGGTGGTGTGATTACCTGTGCGTCAAAACGACTGAGGGACTGGACCAGGTAGGTGGCCCAGCCCACGTGGAGGACYGGGGTGGGGCTTCCCTCCTCCCACTTACAGATACCGTCATAAAACCGCAACAGGTGGGCAAAGCATTCTGGGTCCTGGAGGGCCGAGAGGGCGGCAGCCTGTATGGGCTGGTCCTGAGGTGGAGGGAGAAGGGGCGAGATAGGGGGTGAGAGAGGGAAGAGCGGGGCGAGAGAGAGGGAAGAGAGAGGGGAAGAGAAATCAATGGAACATAGGAAGGAAGAAGGAAATGAGTAGATAATAGATAGAGGGATAGAGGGGGGAAGTTAGATGAAAGGGGTCCATTCAACACATCAATGAAAGGCAGCTGTCATATGAGATATTATTAATGCATCATTCTGGGACATGAGATTAAAATGAGAAGGGGAAAAATGTTTACTCMGTTCTTAATGATGTAAAATTCCACTAGTCATTACCTTTTCTCCTCCCTCCCCTCCGCTCTCGGCAGCTGCAGCCGTCTCCTTCAGCAGGGTGGGGATGACGTCGTTGGCGATGTCGAAAAACTCCTTGTAGATCTCTTCATCCTCGCGGAAGTAGTTGTAGCTGGGGGAGTGAGATCATTGTACATTGTTATAAAGCACATGAGGTTTGACTTCTTTAAAAAGTGTCAGTTCATGATGACCTTTCATTCATTCAATTAGGTTATTTATTCTCCACGTACGCAGTAAAAGGGATATTAAAAGGTGTGAACACTTGTATCCCTTCTTTTTTTTCAAGAACCCAAAAACACGACAGAAAATACTCAAACGGCATTTTATTTATATTGGTAGATCACARGCCATGATCCTTGTTGTCGTGACAGCAAGCCGAGGGAGCCGAGACTGAAGAACAATGCGTGAAACAGGAAAGGCAGAGAGGTYAAGGGAAGTCAAGAGGAGAGGGAATGTACTGACTTGCCTCTCTGGTGCACACATCCTAGAGACAGAGACAGAAAGAGACCAACAGAGAAACAGGAGAAAATCGGTCTCGTCGGCTGTTCCCTGTGATCGGGTCGGTCAGTATTTTTAGCCCCTGCAGGCCGATGAACAGTGTTTATGTGGGAGTAAAGTGCAGGTTTACTGCCCCACGAGGACCAGAGCCAAGGCTGGAGGAAAGCTCCCTGCGATTGCCTGTCCTGAGGACATCGTATTTAGGCTACACACACCCTGTTAGTCAGACAGAATTATGCCCCTAGAAGACACGCATGCAATATAATGAGTACAGTGCCATACAAAACCACAAGCTAGCCTGAAAGGACATGGTCAGACAACTTGTTCCAGATTTAAGTCTACAAAACGCTGTAATTAAGAGCCTAACATTCCTGAGAGGCATCTGCTGCCCTCTGCTGTCAGAAAGGTGAAACAGTAACTGGTGTAAATTGTCACTGCATACCTCAGCAAAAGATGGTCAACAGGGTTTGCCTCAGTACCCATTGTTTCAATACTAATAATTAATAGTCATGTAACTTTGTTGTTGTTGTTGTATTTTACCCCCTTTATCTACCTAATTMCAATCGTCTCATCCCTGCAACTCTCCAACGGCCTCGAGAGGCGAAGGTCAAGTCATACGTCSTCCAAAACATGACCTGCCAAACCGCGCTTCTTAACACCGCTCGCTTAACCRGGAAGCCAGCCGCAGCAATGTGTCGGAGGAAACACCGTTCACCTGACCACCGAGATCAGCCTGCAGGCACCCYGCCCACCACAAGGAGTCGCTAGAGAGCAATGAGRCAAGTAAAGCCACCCKCCCAGCCAAACCCTCACGGTACCTGGACGATGCTGGGTAAATTGCGCACCGCCCTGTGTGACTCCCAATCACGGCRGGTTGTGATACAGCCCAGGATCCAACCCGGGTCTGTGGTGATGCCTCRAGCACTGCGAAGCAATGCCTTAGAATGCTGTGCCACTCGGGAGGTCAAATTTGACTTTTATAGCCCTTTTCATTGGGAAGTTAAGGGACACTTAAATTAACGATGCCAAAGGTTATTTCTGTGCCCAAACATACCTTTTTACCATTAAACACAGATAGTTGACACAGAGCAGCCGCGTAAGGAGCATAGAGAAGGTAGCTAAGCTAGTTGCTCCAGTAACTTACTCCTGCATGACCTGTGCAGCCTCGGCCCAGGCCCCCAGTGCCTCCCGGACCTCCCTGTGTCTGTAGTGGTAGCCAGCCAGGTACATGAAAGGGTAGATGTGTTCGTTGTTGTAGTACTTCTTAGCAGAGTTCACAGCCTGGATTTAAAAAAAAATAAAAAACACACATACATGCAAGGTATGAATAACTCCTCAAAATGAGCTGATTAAATTATATMTCAAGGATGATTTTGTTAAGATGACGTTTCAAATCAAAATGTCACCGCTTTATTGTTGGTGTACAGATCCACACACTCACTTTAAGGTGGATGGTGTAGGGGTTCTCTTTGCCAGGGATGGGCTCCTGATCCTCCAGGTCAGCCAGGGTGCCCATGGCCATGGGATATCTGTGGCACAGCAAGGGAAAAGAGCCACTTGGTTGATATGACAGAACAATAACATGCTTACAACAAAAAATATAATTCATTTGGATGTAACCAATAAGCATTTTCACCACAACACTTCAAAACGAATGTAGTATTTCAACAAGCTTTTGAGATGCATCAAAAAATAAATCACCTTTCCAGGTCTCCTCGCTCATAGAGCAGCCATAGAAGCCTCTGTGTAGGAAAAAGATCAGAGAGACCGAGGACAACACAGAAAAGCATTTATGAGGTAAATATAAACTACAGTTCCAGCCAGCTTGATGTCTTTGATGATGCCAACAGGTGCGTTTTAGGTGAAACTCTCCCCTTACAATATTCATTATATCACACTTATCATCCCCAATGTGCTGATGGTGGTCACACCTGTTGAAGCTGTAGCATTTCAGAGCTGTCAGTGTGCAGGTCCAGTGAAGGGTTGATGGCACACACCATGAAGGCCACCTCCATGTTCCTGTTACACTTCATATAGGAACCCTTCAGGTACAGCCAGCTCTGGAGGACAGGGGGGAGATGGGGGTTAGGGTTGAGAGGTGTTGTACTGTGTTTACAAGTTCAAGGTTTGTGTGTAGAACAGCAGTTCTATGTAGTTGATAAGTAGCTATATTAAAAAGGTGTGTGAGTGCATGTTATTATAATGTAATTGCAAGGGGTGGAAGTATCTCTGTACCTTACTTACCCTCTCGCCGACACCGGCGGCAACTGTCTGCCCCCTCCGGTCCTCGTTGCCCTTGCCGTGCCAGGTGACCTCAGCTGTCTCCTCTCCGTTCTTGCCAAAGATGACCCAGGCGTGGTCCTCGGACAGGGCCAGGTGCACATCCCGCAGCCCCAGAACCTGGCACGCTGCCACCACTGCAAATGCCACCCCCGAGCTGTCCAGCTTTGTGCCTGTTCAAAATAAAGAAAAGCAATAGGATTGAGTTAGTAACAGCTTTAGCCTCCTTCAGACAAAACAACCTTGTATTTTAGTCAAACTATACAACATGCTTTCCTGTTTGTGAACAATGGTTTTTATTGGGTCACAAGGGCAATACAATCACAACAAACAAAAAAACACTACTTTTCCCGGGTATTTTGTTATCCCCCCCCACTTACACACCGTCCCATCCCCACCTATCCCAAACATACCCCAGTCAAACACACTACCAGTCAAATGTTTGGACACGCCTACTCATTCCAGGGTTTCTTTATTTMACTATTTTCTACATTGTAGAATAATAGTGAAGACATCAAAACTATGAAATAACACATATGGAATCATGTTGTAACCCAAAAGGTGTTAAACAAATCAAAATATATCTTAGATTTGAGATTCTTCAAAGTAGCCACCCTTTGCCTTGACAGCTTTGCATTCTCTCAATCAGCTTCACGAGGTAGTCACCTGGAATGCATTTCAAAGAACAAGTGTGCCTTGTTAGAAGTTAATTTGTGGAATTTCTTTCCTTCTTAGTGCGTTTGAGCCAATCAGTTGTGTTGTGACAAGGTAGGGATGATATACAGAAGGTAGCCCTATTTGGTAAAAGACCAAGTCCATATTATGGGAAAAACAGCTCAAATAAGTGAAGAGAAACGACAGTCCATCATTACTTTAAGACATAACGGTCAGTCAATCTGGAACCTTTCAAGAACTTTGAAAGTTTCAAGTGCAGTCGCAAAAACATCAAGCGCTATGATGAAACTGGCTCTCATGAAGACCGCCACAGGAAAAGAAGACCCAGAATTACCTCTGCTGCAGAGGATAAGTTCATTAGAGTTAACTGCACCTCAGATTACAGCCCAAATAAATGCTTCCCAGAGTTCAAGTAACAGACATATCTCAACATCAACTGTTCAGAGGAGACTGCGTGAATCAGGCCTTCATGGTTGAATTGCTGCAAAGAAACCACTGCTAAAGGATACCAATAAGAAGAGACTTGCTTGGGCCAAGAAACACGAGCAATGGACATTAGATCGGTGGAAATCTGTCCGTTGGTCTGATGAGTCCAAATTTGAGATGTTTAGTTCCAACCGTCGTAACTTTGTGAGATGCAGATTAGGCGAACGGATGATCTCCGCATGTGTAGTTCCCACCGTGAAGCATAGAGGAGGTGGTGTGATGGTGTGGGGGTGCTTTGCTGGTGACAATCAGTTATTTAGAAGTCAAGGCACACTTAACCAGCAGGGCTACCACAGTATTCTGCAACGATACGCCATCCCATCTGGTTTGCGCTTAGTGGGACTATKATTTKTTTTCCAACAGGACAATGACCCAACACACCTCCAGGCTATGTAAGGGATATTTGACCAAGGATAATGATGGAGTGCTGCATCAGATGACCTGGCCTCCATCATCACCCAACACCAACCCAATTGAGATGGTTTGGGATGAGTTGGACCGTAYAGTGAAGGAAAAGCAGCCAACAAGTGCTCAGCATATGTGGGAACTCCTTCAAAACTGTTAGAAAAGCATTCAAGGTGAAGCTTGTGGAGAGAATGCCAAGAGTGTGCAAACCTGTCATCAAGGCAAAGGGTGGCTACTTTAAAGTTTGGGGTCACTTGGAAAAGTCCTTGTTTTTGAAAGTAAAGCACTTTTTTTGTCAATTAAAATAACATCAAATTGATCCGAAATACAGTGTAGACATTGTTAATGCTGTAAATGACTATCGCAGCTGGATTTTTTTATGGAATATCTACATAGGCGTACAGATGCCCATTATCAGCAACCATCACTCCTGTGTTATTTCTTTCTTTATTTCTTTCTGGCCATTTTGAGCCTGTAATCGAACCCACAATGCTGATGCTCCAGATACTCAACTAGTCTAAAGAAGGCCCGTATTATTGCTTCTTTAATCAGAACAACAGTTTTCAACGGTGCTAACATAATTGCAAAAGGGTTTTCTAATGATCAATTAGCCTTTTAAAATMARAGAATAAGACGTATGATATGATCAGCCATGTACCCCAAATCCTACCTGTGATGAGACTGAAGAGGGATTGGATGTGGGCGCGGTCCTTAAAGTAGGAGCGGCTCAGGCTGTTCCAGATCTGTCTCTTATACACATCTAGATGTGTATAAGAGACAGTCTGAATCTTTTCTTCTTATTGTCCAGTCTAGGATATGGCTTTTTCTTTGAAAGCCAGCATCCCGGAGTCGCCTCTTAAGTGTTGTCGTCGAGACTGGTGTTTTGCGGGTACTATTTAATGAAGCTGCCAGATAAGGACTTGGGAGGCTTCTGTTCCTCKWYRWAMKSAKKCRAKWYTYCTMYTSCTCCAGATACTCAACTAGTCTAAAGAAGGCCCGTATTATTGCTTCTTTAATCAGAACACCAGTTTTCAACGGTGCTAACATAATTGCAAAAGGGTTTTCTAATGATCAATTAGCCTTTTAAAATGATAGAATAAGACGTATGATATGATCAGCCATGTACCCCAAATCCTACCTGTGATGAGACTGAAGAGGGATTGGATGTGGGCGCGGTCCTTAAAGTAGGAGCGGCTCAGGCTGTTCCAGATGACGTCAGACACCTTCTTCACCAGTTCCCTGCTGGATCCGCCGGCAGGCCTGCGGTACTGAGACAGGTCCACTGCTCCCCGGATTTGGGCAGTGAAACGCTCACGTAGGGCCGACAGCATCCCTAACTCCACTGTAGGGAAGCAGGAGTTTGGACAGTCGGGCTCCAGTGGCTCGAAGCGCACCCCCGGYACGTTTATTGGTATGACCCGGTTCACGGCCAGGAAGTGTTCAACGAAGCCCAGGACCAATGAGAGAAGGGCCAGGTCCGGTTCGGGTTTACGGAGCTCCGCGTCGAACAACGCAACCACACCATCGATCCCCTTTAGGGGAAAGTGTTTCTTCTGGGCTGAGTGTAGTCCCATGTTGACCCCTCTCATCCGTCACAGTTCGCAGTCACTCACTAGGCAGGTGTGTCTTCTCCACTCTCAGCTGCAGTGATGTCATAGGGGCTGGATGAGAGGAAAGTGTAAATCAGTACCAGCACACACATTGAAATCAGTTATACTGTATTTCCCCTAACATTCAAAGGCCTTTGTATGGCTTCTTTCACTTTGTGCAAAAAAAAAACTGTAGACTGACTAGCCTAAGTGGGCGTGGCACAAATATCAATTTATTACGCAAGATATGTTAAAAAAAAGAGGCTTAACCTAATACTGGGAACAAATATTGATATCTGATAKAAACRGMMCTAACTAGCTAATAACAATGTTTTAAAATAATACCAAATCCAGATAATTGRATGATAGTTTAAAATGGTTCGATAKAATTTCACCACCCCACACAAGATCGTAAAATTAACAATAAGCTATTAAATMAATTTTTGGTCAAGACAAAACACGAAGGTTGAGGAATTTGATWGACCGGCAGGTGCAGTTAGCAACAATATGCAAATAGGCTATGCAATATGCCTAAGCTAGCAAGCTGTGCTAGCAGGRATAATAGCAAAACATGTACAACTACATGAAAATACAACTATTATGTGTATTCCAATCGATTTACAAACCTTCCGGAACTCATAGCCCGCTCGTAAGCTTATTAATATTTCGAAAGAAACCTAATACGCACCCGTTAGTTCAATGCTACACCCACATGTTTTTGTTTGTGCCTTGCTTTTGCCGCGCAGTTCTATGACTGTATTCGGGCTGTTCAAACGTGTCAGAACTTTGGCGCACCTTCAAATAGCTACCAACAATGCAGAGTCGTGCTTAATCGAAGATTAGACAGTTCAAKGTATTTGCAGCTCTACTAAGCTGCGCACCCAGCGCTCAGTTTAAACGTGTTTGAACGAGCCCCCTTTTGTCCTTCCTTATTGACTGGACAGATGCATGTATGGAAATGTAGTTCAACTTTACACCATTGTTGCCAAAACGTTCTAAATAAGATCACCGGAGACGACTTAACCTAGTTGTCTGGGGAACTACTAGGCGACATTATATAAGATGATCAGACTAGGTTCTAAATGAGCTTGCCCATGAGCATGTATGAAGTGTTTTTGTGTTTGCCAACCATTTAGCCCCTATAAATAAAGCCTATTTGTATTTAATGCTGTGTCTCATGGATGCCTAAATGTGATTTTAAAATGTGACAAAAAAATGTCTTGCCTACAGAAAAACGTTAATGTGTTAATTTGAAAAAAATGTGGGGGTGTACACGCCTCTTTATCATGATGTAATGTTTATCACGAGACTTGCCATCACTGTTTCAGTTAACGCGTTATAATGTTMGGTTAAGGCAATGTTTTATACAGAAATGTGATATTGCATAGGCAGGGTGGGCAAAAATGACTAAATACAATTACAAAATACCATAAAGATCAAGGTATCCAAATAAATCACAGAAAACTTGTATTTTGAAATTTATTTAATTGAAATACAGTTATACATTTGCAAGTAGCAAGCCCAAACAGAAACAACATTCTCAATAAATGTTACAGAAACATTACATTTACTTGCTATGACTGTGATTAGTGTTGTTTTATCTACCTTAGTTGAATGCACTGACTTGAGTCACTCTGGATAAGAGTTTCTGCTGAATGACCTCAACATATGTGTGGAAATTAACATACCAAAATGAACTGCAAAGCACACTGGGTATTATTATTGGCCTTGTTTCAGGGGGCATGTCTAGATGGGATACAGCTTTACCTAATTATCCTAAACTGCTACAAAAGTCAATTTTGACAAAAGCCATAGCCCTTCCAGACAAAACCTTGATTTGGGGCAGAGCTCATTAGAATAATACTTAGCATGCTTTGCGATTGTCTATTTTTTCATACACATTTATAATTAATTTACTTAGCAGACACTGTTATCACACCATAATGCAATCAGACTTCTGATATCAATGCAGGGTGAAAGGGGGCCACAAAATGGTGAACCGCTATAATTAAGAATAATATATAGTCTTTTGTATTTGGAAAATACAAATTACAGCTCTTGAAAGTATCTTGTTCCAAAATGCATTGGAGTGTAGTTCTGCCCAGTGRAATACAAATTACTCAGAAGCAATTGAACTAYACAAAAATATAAACGGAACATGGAAAGTGTTGGTCCCATGTTTCATGAGCTGAAATAAAAGATCCCAGAAATGTTTCATAAGCACAAAAAGCTTATTCCTTTCAAATTMTGTGCACAGAAGTCTCAAGTTTTTAGGGYGCGTGCAATTGGCATGGTGACTGCAGAAATGTKCACTAGAACTGTTGCCAGAGAATTTAATGTTKATTTCTCTACCATAAACTGCCTCAAAGGCCGTTTTAGAAAATGTTTGTCCAACCGGCCTCAGAACCGCAGACCACGTGTATYGCGTCGTGTGGGCAAGCGTTTAGCTGAGGTCAACGCATAAGCTACGGACAACGAACACCATTTATTTGACCCTTATTTAACTAGGCAAGTCAGTTKTAAACAAATTCTTATTTTCAATGACGGCCTAGGAACAGTGGGTTAACTGCCWTGTTTAGGGGCAGAACGACAGATGTTTACCTTGTCAGCTCGGGAATAAGATCTTCCAACCTTCTGGTTACTAGTCCAACGCGCTAACCACTAGGCTACCTTCCGCCCCAATTGCATTTTATCGATGKCAATTTGAATGCACAAAAATACTTTGATGAGATCCATTGGGCCCATTGAGAGGCCAATTTTGTTTTAAGGTATCTGTGACCAATAGATGCATATCTGTATTCCCAGTCATGTGTAAGTCGCTCTGGATAAGAGCGTCTGCTAAATGACTTAAATGTAAATGTATGTGAAATCCATAGATTAGGGCCTAATGAATTTATTTCAATTGACTGATTTCCTCATATGAACTGTAACAGTAAAAATCGATGAAATTATTGCATTTTGCTTTACATCTATGTTCAGTATACATATTTCCAATACATGTAACACAAATACTGCCCATCTCTGTGAATAGGCCTATTATACTTTATAAGGCCTATTTACATTCTCAAATTAGAAAACATAGGGTCATGTTTGCATAATAAAATGTGGTAGGTATTTTTCCATAAATAGGCTATACATTTAMAAACACAATGGGAAAATGTTGGGTATAGCCCTTTAAATGAGCTAACGTCAAATGTCCGCCTTGTTTCGCTCTTTCTATCCTGCACTCACAGCGCTTCAGTACGTGCGCGTGAAGGTGCACAGGCTCGGTGACACTTGCACCCAGCTCTTTGGGAATAGGAGGAAAGTCGGAAGAAGAGGTTATTTTAAGGACAGCAATAACAGACAAAACAACATTTATTCTCGCCGTTACTGTGCAGAATATTGTGAAATTACAGGAAAATGGCAGATTCAATGACCCAGTCCGCCCAGATATCATCGTCGCAGGGGCTTGCCGATGGACAGAACTCTGTTGKGACCAAAGACTCAAAAATGTCGGGTAAGATGGATGTCATTCTATGTTGCAATAGTCAACATAGAAATTCTGTTTAAACGTTCAGTAACACAGGTGCTTTGAAATAAAGTAGCCCGTTGCTCTAATGTAAGACCGTCAAAAAACAATGTTTTAGGATCGTGAAAGGCAGGTACATTTAAAATGCTTAGCTCTACACTTATTTGTTCGTTGGGTAGGTTAACCAGTATATTGTCCTTGTCTCTGTAAGCACTTGACATAGTCAAGTTGTTGAACAAGTAGTCCATACCTTGTAAGCTGATGATTTTGCATTATTGTGAGCGTTAAAGGGTGCTAAATATCCTAATATTAGACGTTTTACTTGACCAACAAACACCCACCGCCCTTTATGGGATCGAACGATACTCCACTGACGAGAAATTGTTTTAGAACACCGTTACCACCTACCCGTCGTTGGTTCGAMAAACGCGCACCACGATTTGATGGAACACCAAACTAGTCTACTTGCTTTGCCAAAGTTTTCTCAATCTCTGCAATCCCGAACTTTGTATTTACCAGACAAGGAAACAGAACGCGATGACACATTTTATTCTCTATTTGGGCCACGGTGAAATGGCTACATGTTGCCGGGACTGTGATCTGCACTGCAGATTCATTGTTACCAATGATTTGTAAATACACTAGTTGACTGACAGGGGGCGCTGTTATGAAGTCARCGTTCCTCCATCTTGGCACTCCCCCATTGTAAAAATATATTTAACTAGGCAAGTCATTTAATTAAGAACAKATTCTTATTTTCACTGATGGCKGAGGAACAGTGTCCCTGCCTTATTCYGGGGCAGAACGACAGATTTTTACTTTGTCAGCTCGGGGATTTGATCTTGCAACCTTTCAGTTACTAGTCCAACACTCTAAACACTAGGCTACCTGCCTCCCCTCAATACATGGATGGCATCAACAATCCAGGGTTTATATACATTGTTGATTGTTATTGGGCAACTGCAAATTTTAAGGGAGGACCTCTTAAAGGGCTGCTGTTTTTCCTGTTGCCAAATCACCTGCACATTGGTTAACAAAGCCATGCAAGAATATTAGTGCTTCACAGTCCAATCACTAATTTTCTCGCTATGATGCATTGATTCTATGGTCTGTTTTTCATTTCTTTTTTGTCTTTGGATGCATGTGTCCTGTAAGCTATATGATTGGGGGGAGGAAAGGACACTGTTGTCTCTGCAACAGTCTTCAAACTGACAGTATTTTTGTCCATTAGGGAAGGGCATTTCAAATAGTATAATCCATCTATTCAGCAAACCATGTCTCACTTATAAAACTTGAAACAAGCATCTGTTGGGAGTACATTTGGAGCTGTGTATTAGGCTATAACTTCCTGTATATTATGCTATATTGGCAAATACTAATGGAGCAATGATAGTAAAATAAATGTTACACTGCCATACATGCACTCAAACATATTCAGTTGGCCTTGCTGTTATGATTTTTGTCTTTTTAAAATATTTTTTGCGTTTTCCTTTGTTTTTAATCTTTTTCTCTTTTGTTCATTTGTTGGTGCATTGGGTGGGGAATGGAATTATAATTTTTTCTTCGGGGGGACTGTGGGGGAGGTCTTGGATGGTTGAGGGGCAGCTCTTTGGGAACTGTGGGGGGGATCTTTCCCTTGAGCAGGGCGTTGACCCTGGTTGCTTCTGTGTCGCTCTGGATGGGAGGCTGTTCGATGACCAATGTGACGTAGTTGTTGAGCGGCTTCACTGCATGTATATTGTATTTATTTATAAAAAAAATAATAATAAAAATTACACTAAAGTAGCCTAATCAGATGATCAATGTACAAACTGCTCTTAAATAGAAAATCATTATTGTACTTTATTGGTTGACATACAGGTTGTGTGTTACAGGCTTACTTTACCATATGTTAACAACCAACCCCTTTAAATGTAGTTTACTGTATATCATTTCAAAGGCATGCTAAAAAGGGACCCAGCTCATATTGCAAACAGGGAATGCTTCTGTGTTCTGTTCAAGGCTGAATACCAGTTATATTGCCTCAAGTGGGTGTGTCACAAAGTCATTTACTAACTGGTACATGTTTCAAAGGGGAGTCATATTTACGCTTCGATCACACCGACAGCGTCGTTGCAWTTTGGTACACCAGAATTACGTTAATTTCCAATCAAATGCTGTGTTTGCCTTGCAGCATTGTGTTGCAGTGTGTTCGGTGTGGTGCATACGTTGGAGTTATCGAACGTATGCGTCAAACTGTATGCGTAGACGGCTTGACAGAAATGGTAGCAGAAGGTGGATGTTGAACTTTAGTTGAATACATATTCAGATGATACTGCTTACTATTTTGCGCAACGACGCTGTCAGTGTGTTCGACGCGTTAGCCCAGTGTGATAACTTTTTCCGTATTTTTTTTAAAGTGTAAATTTCAACTTTTTTTTAACTGATCTCCAATATATTGGGATTGCCTTTGCATTTTTCTGAAGTCCATGCTACCTTGTCAGTTGTCCGTCTACCATTCTTTCATTTGGCCTTGGTCACACAGACCAGATGCCATTAACTTGCTGCCTTGTCATTACTATTTTTTCCCCCCTTACGTCAGCTGTATGATTTAATGATGACACTACAGTCCTTGTTGGACCCTTGGCGCTACTGTCGTACAGTATCAATGTCCCGTGGCAAAGGTAATGTAGCACCCAGTCTGGAGGAAACCAAATGGACTTACAGTACCAGTCAAAAGTTTGGAAAGACTTACTCATTCCAGGGTTTTTCTTTATTTAATTTTTTACTCTTTTCTACATTGTAGAATAATAGTGAAGACATCAAGACTATTAAATAACACATATGGAATCATGTAGTGACCAAAAAAGGGTTAAGCGACTCAAYATATTTGTTATATTTGAGKTTCTTTAAAGTAGCCACCCTTTGCCTTGATGACCGCTTTGCACACTTGGCCTATCTTGRTCTCTGAGGCCGGTGTTGGCCAGTCTCTTTCATGCCTACTTCATTCTCAACACACTTGAGTGACAACACTAAGGAAGTGACCATAGAGATCAACCTAAYAGGTCTCACATCTAAAAGTGCATTGAGCCAGTTGATTGTCAGGGTTATTTAGTTCATGAAAAGCACCCCCTATTCTTTTCGATGCTGCTTTTACGAGGTGATTGTGCAAGCTCCGTCAATGGAACCATTTATCTAAGGTGGCAGAATGTCCATGGGTCTACTGTTTTGTTGGACTGTACAGGAGAATTTGTTACAATGATTTCTGAATATCTCAAATGCTGTTCAAGTTGTCAGTGTTTGATTCAGTGCTATTTTCTTTCTTCCTGCATCTGTTTTAATAGGAAGTTAAAACACTGCCTGTAAAACCAAAACAACTACTGGACTGGAGATGCATTATTCAAACTCGGTAATTTTACTGTGTTATCAGAGCTAAATCCGGTGCTCTACCGACTCCTGTTTCATAGGCTATGGACATTTTGATCTGGATTTCCACCCGTTTTCAGTTAGAACGACGGCCGAGGTCAGTAAACGGCAAGATGTTTTTAGTTTGAAAGATGTGTGCTAGTTCAAGCTACAGTAGTGACTAAGGATTACTTTAGACTAGAAATGTTATGATTTGAAATGCTGCATTTTGCAGAGTGGGAATCAACATTCGGCTGGTTTTAGCTTGAGCGTTAAGATGCAGTGAAACAGATACAGGCTGAGGAATGATCCAGAATCTAGGCCAGTGCAATGAGGAGCCTGCAGATAAGACCATGGCTGTAGTTTGTGAGAGAACATGGGGTACTTTTGGCTCCCTCTCCTATCTGCCTCTTATTTTCTCCCCCTCTCTGGCTGGCGCTCTGTTCTGGCAGACTATATAGTCTAAGGTCAGTAAATCTGGCTGAGGCAGCAAACTGGCCCCCCCGGGGGTTTGAGTGTCTTGACTTGACTTTCCTCGGGATGGGACAGAAATGGCTGGTAGGACTGGGAATGCAATGTTAGGCCCTCGTTCAGTTMTGTGCCATTGGCCCTCAAGGGCTCCCCCATAGATGAGCCTACATCCAGATCCAGTATTAGAGAATAGGGCGGCATGGTGCCAAAGCAGGTTCACTTCCTACTCATGTCTGCCGGTCATGAGAATGTTGTGTCAAGGCTGGAAGTGTTGGAAACACYAGCTATATGAAGCCATGTTTAACCCTTGTCATAGACAACCTTAACAAGAGGAATGGTTAAAGTCTGTAAAAATGCACATTTTTCATCTTTGTCAGTCTGCTAAAAGGGAGTGGTTCTCTTGCATAGATCTTCTTAGATAAGTGACTCTAGAGGTTGTTTTTGTGGACACTGGGAGGATACGTTTCCATCTGAAATGCTTCGTGTACTTGCACGCTACCACCAATGGTTTCAGGCTATTTGGAATTGTCAGCGAAAGAAGCGTAACGTTGACTAATTTTCTTATTGCAGGTGTGGCATAGGTAGATTAAGACTCGCCCAGGCTCTTAAAGAGGAATGTTACATAGCAAGGGCTCGTCGACCTGATCAGCCAGTCTCCTACGTGAATCGTTTTGGGGTGACGATGACTCTAATTGATTAACCGGCTCTTGAAGTTTATATATATATATCATACACACATATACTGAGTCTACAAAACATTAAGAACAACTGCTCTTTCCATGACACAGACGAGGTAAATCCAGGTGAAAGCTATGGTCACTTGTTAAATCCACTCCAATCGGTGTAGATGAAGGGGAGGAGACAGGTTAAAGAAGGAATGTTAAGCCTTGAGAAATGGATTGTGTTTGTGTGCTATTCAGAGGGTGAATGGACAAGACAAGATTATACAGTTGAAGTCGGAAGTTTACGTTGACTGTGCCTTTTAAACAGGTTGGAAAATTCCAGAAAATGATGTCAAGGCTTTAAGAAGCTTCTGATAAGCTAATTTCATCATTTGAGTCAATTGGAGGTTACCTGTGGATCTATTTCAAGGTCTACTTCAACTCAGTGCTCTTGCTTGACATCATGGAAAAATCAAAAGCAATCAGCCAAGACTCAGAAAAAATTGTAGACCTCCAAGTCTGGTTCATCCTTGGAGCAATTTCCAAACACCTGAAGGTACCACGTTCACTCTGTACAAACAATAGTACCCAAGTATAACACCATGGGACCAGCAGCCGTCTACCGCTCAGGAAGGAGATGTAGTCTGTCTCCTAGAGATGAACGTACTTTGGTGGCAAAAAGTGCAAATCAATCCAGAACAACAGCAAAGGACCTTGTGAAGATTCTGGAGGAAACAGGTACAAAAGTATCTATATCCACAGTAAAACGAGTCCTATATCGACATAACCTGAAAGGCCGCTCAGCAAGGAAGAAGCCACTGCTCCAAAACCGCCATAGAAAAGCCAGACTACGATTTGCAACTGCACATGGGGACATAGATTGTTCTTTTGGAGAAATTTCTCTGGTCTGATGAACAAAAATAAAACTGTTTGGCCATATTGACCATCGTTATGTTTGGAGAAAAAGGGGATGCTTGCAAGCCGACGAACCCTCCCAACCGTGAAGCACGCGGCTGGCAGCATCATGTTGTGGGGGTGCTTTGCTGCAGAGGACTGGTGCACTTCACAAAATAGATGGCATCATGAGGAAGGAAAATGATGTGGATATATTGAAGCAAGACATCAGTCAGGAAGTTAAAGCTTGGTCACAAATGGGTCTTCCAAAGGACAATGACCCAAGCATACTTCCAAAGTTGTGGCAAAATGGTTAAGGACAACAAAGGTCAAGGTATTGGAGTGGCCATCACAAAGCCCTGACCTCAATCCTATAGATAATTTGTGGGTAGAACTGAAAAAGTGTCTGAGCAAGGAGGCCTACAAACCTGACTCCGTTACACCAGCTCTGTCAGGAGGAATGGGCCAACATTCACCCAACTTATTGTGGGACGCTTGTGGCAGGCTACCCYAAACGTTTGARCCAAGTTAAACAATTTAAAGGCAATGCTACCKAATACTAATTGAGTGTATGTAAACTTCTGACCCACTGGGAATGTGATGAAAGAAATAAAAGCTGAAATAAATCATTCTCTACTATTATTCTGACATTTCCCATTCTTAAAATAAATTGCTGATCCTAACTGACCTAAGACAGGGAGTTTTTACTTGGATTAAATGTCAGGAATTGTGAAACTGTCTAAGGTGTATGTAAACTTCTGACTTCAACTGTAGTGGCTGCATGCATACACTAYATGACTGATAGGTGGCTCTGTGTTGAAGCCACTGTTCCTCCATCTTMGTACRCTCCCGCCGTTGTAAAATGTATTAKMGTCTACATTCATTTTTGCCCCACTTATTATATTAGACACCTTAATGCATACTTTTWAAATTGTATGTGAGCTAAATGAAAATACAAAGATTTCCTTAATGTACAATCTGTAGAGATTACTAATGTCACTGTCTGCACTAAAACTAAAATACTTAAARACACAATTTTGTCCTTGAATCCATTTAATTAAACTACTGTAGAATTCCTTTCATTCCTATGGAGGACTGCTCCTACTAGGGGTGTTATATGGCCAACTGGAGCCTTCAAAGCCTCTCAATGGTCAATACATGGCATTAGTAGTCCTTGGTTTATATACATCATTGTTGCCATCCCATCTCACTCACAGCTGAATAAATTCCCCTACATGTCTCCTCTGGTGTTTCCCASCTGTTAAATGTGTAAGGAAGGAAAAGCAAAACCTTGTTCCTCCTTCGATATTCATGGAGGCTGTTAGATGGGACTATTGCTCTACAAAAACTGTTCTTGTGATCACTTGGGTTACATAATGAATTACCATCAAGCGAGTGCAATGTGGGTGTCTGCTTGGCAACGGGTATCGTAAACCAAAGGAGAAATATGTACAAATTGCATAAAAATTATGGAAAGTACCATACAATGTTATGAGAAGTGTGACGTTGTTGGAAGCATCGTTGTTTGTGCGTCGTGAAGAATTTGCGTTTGTCATTTGTTATTGTCTTTGCTTGCATAGGAAATGTTAACGTGCATGGATTAAGTTGATCATAGGTGTTTATTYGTAGTAAACTGGTAGACACTACCAGTTGCATGGGGCTTGCATGTTAGTAGTTATTTTACCGTAGCTTCTGACGTTGTCATTCTGACGTTGTAAAGCATACAGTATTGTATAGTTGATAAGGTTGGATTAGTGGGAGTCCCACCAGGCATCCAGTTGACGTTAATGTATAAAATGGTGGGTGGTTGTTATGGGGATGGGAGTTATTTTCTGCCACTGTAGGATGTTCATTCTTCTYTCCTTTTTTAATTTTTTCAGATTCCTTTCTTTCCTCTTCGCCTGTATCTCTCATTCAGTCTCCTCAAGGCAAGTGTATGGTTCTGTTACGCTGCTCGTCTGCTATCCTCCCTTTCACGACCTTCACCCTCTCTTTCCCTGTCATTCTCTCTTGCTCGGCTGCTGCTGTAATGCCTTCCATTCCTCTCTAGTGCCCTTCTCCTACTCTAGTCCAGACCAAGAACTTCATACTAGAGGCCTGGAAACATTTAATTCCACCCCCACTATGCAATCTTCAACAGAGCCCACCCCTAGAAGCCCTGTAACTGTATCCCATCTGTTTCCTGCTGACCGCCTGCACTAATTGCAATTTAGCTGGGCAGCGAGGCTCCTCCCTCTTTCAACAGTGTCTGACTTGGAATTTTCAACCCCCCCCCCAACTGGAGGCCAGACCTGTTCAATTACTAGGACCAACAGGCCCAACCCCGAAGCCCCTGACTGACGCCCATGGTGCATGGCAAGGGAGAATCACGTGTTTAAAAAAATAAATATATATATATATATATATATATATATATATATATATATATATATATATATATTTAAGGGAAGTTTGCACAGAGTTCAGGTTTAAAGCCTGTTTTTAAGTGAAGATGTCTTCAGGCATGCATGTGATGTACCATACTGGATACAGCATATATGCTAGACACACAGCCTGACACGTGATGAATTGATTAATCCACAGAGCGGGAAGTTTGCACAGAGTTCAGGTTTAAAGCCTGTTTTTAAGTGAAGATGTCTTCAGGCATGCATGTGATGTACCATACTGGATACAGCATATATGCTAGACACACAGCCTGACACGTGATGAATTGATTAATCCACAGAGCTAATTGAGATGTACAGTAATGGATCAAGCCATCTATTGATGTAGTGATACAGTAGATTGATTCCCAATGGAATGCACTGACTTTCCCAGTGGAATAGGTTGAAATTGATGGAATAAATTGGCATCAAGGAGGCATCAAACTAGCAGCACAGTGATGAGGAATATTGCATGTTTGGAATTAGWTGAGTAATTCCCCAAAGCTCCCTCTAACCTCCCCCAGAACCCCCCCTGCTCCCTGATCTTACCCCTATCCGAAAACTGACAAGACCTACAAATGACAGCAAGCGGATCTATTTCTAGTCTTTACTGCCTGCTCCACTCTGTCGCATTATTTAGGTCAACGGCACTGTAGGTCCAAGATAATCCCAAGATTGCCACCTTATTTTAAGAAAGCTGAGAGAAGTTCAAGTTCACGATGAGGAAAAACTCTAAAAATGGCTCAGGTTGGTTGTCCCAGAAGGGCCCTAGCTGTCCTTGGATAGATGGCCCCTTCATCCAGGCCTTATGCCCCATCTCGAAGAGCCTCCCACCCCAGTCCCTTCACCGSCACTGGAGGATGAGAGGCACTGGGGAGGGACCCACTCCACTCGCTGCTCTATGCCCGCATAAGGCTGGGGTCGGCGCCCTCCTCCCTGGATGCGCTCTGCCCCTCTACCTCTGCTTATAGCTTCTTAAGCTTTTTGCATGTCACCACTGCTGGAGCCAAAAAGTAGTTTTTATTTTAGGGACTATSGTAAAATGTATGTATTTTGTTTTCTTGATGTAGCTTTTTTTGCTTGGTTTGTTTTCTGAAACACAATTTCGTTAGTTTTTATAAAAGTAGCCTACAATGTGTAGACCTGGACAGTATAGCAAGAGTATTAAACTTAAGCCAGACTAGATTAGAGGTTGACCGATTAGGATTTTTCAACACCGATACCGATTATTGGAGGACAGAAAAAGCCGATACCGATTAATCGGACGATTTATAAAAATTAAAAAACATTTATATTTATATATATCATACACACACACACATTTTTGTAATAATGACAATTGCAACAATACTGAATGAACAATGAACACTTTTATTTTAACTTAATATAATACATAAATAAAATCTATTTAGTCTCAAATAACATGAGAACATATGTTAAAACGAACCACCAGCTTTCATGGGTCTTCAATATTGCCTGCTAACCTGGATTTCTTTTAGCTAAATATGCAGGTTTAAAAATATATACTTGTGTATTGATTTTAAGAAAGGAAATGACAGTCATTGATTGTTTTTTTATAAGGTAAGTTTAATGCTAGCTAGCAACTTACCTTAGCTTACTGCATTCGCGTAACAGGCAGGCTCCTCGTGGAGTGCAATGTAATCAGGTGTTAGAGCATTGGACTAGTTAACTGTAAGGTTGCAAGATTGGATCRCCCGAGCTGACAAGGTTAAAAAACTGTCGTTCTGCCCCGTTCCTAGGCCGTCATTGAAAYTAAGAATGTGTTCTTAACTGACTTGCCTAGTTAAATAAAGATTAAATGAAGGTGTAAAAAAATAAAAATATCTTTTTTAAAATCGGCAAATCGGCGCCCAAAAATACCGATTTCCGATTGTTATGAAAACTTGGTATCGGCCCTAATTAATCGGCCATTCTGATTAATCGGTCGACCTCTAGACTAGATGGCCAGAAACTGAATCTGTCCTATGTAGTGCTAGGATATTAAGTCAAACAGCTAATCACACGGTGAGGGAGATGGGCCTTGGAGCTATTCCATCCATCACTAATTGGAAATGACACTGCTGTACCCAATGGAATTTGATCTCTTATCATACAGTGACTCCTTTTCTCTGCAGAAAAAATATTCCACTGTGTTCATGCTTTTGTGAATAGTAGTACTTGTATCATTTTTAACAATAACAGATTGTAGGCTTACCACAACGCGCAATATCCTCATACCTTCAAGTGTACCTAATATGCAGTTCTAGTCCTTTTTTAAAGATGTCTAGCTTTTTCTTGTCTAGAGGCAAACCTTATCTTGATTTAGCTAAGCTGTGATCCCTACTGGAAGGCTGTGTCTTATCAAGTAAACTATTTGACTCATCCGCATAGTGCCAAAATGATTGAGCTGATTTACACTTTCTCATCTTGAAGAAATGCGTCCATTTTTGAGTCTTCCTGCTAGACATATTTTGGAATGTGAGACGTTTGTTGGACCATGTTCAATAGACCGTTTAAAACGGGGATTAGTAACGAGTGTCCCTTTAAAAAACACTTTAGCACTCAACTCCAATTACTGTGGGGAGTAGATGACGTAATATAATAACCTCTATCTCMAACAACTGAGGACCACAGGAAGTGATGTTCTCATCAGAGGTTGAATGAGTATTACAAAACTGTGTTTGACAGTTTCTTATATGTTTTTGGGTCGTGTTATTTGTGATTCCAATCAGGGAGTGTCGGCTCCCTGTTGCCAGTGGCTCTGATTCCTGTTCACGGTGCAGTAGCTGTTTTGTCATTTGTTTACTTGCGTCGAGCCAAAATGCTACATTGTTTTCGGCTAGATGGAAAGTCCATTCGTGTATGTGGCCTAGTTTGAACAATGCARAATGGACCTCAATGGGAGGGGAAGGTCCAGACCAAGACAGCCCACCCTTGAGTTGTGTACCGATGAACAACATGTCCACGGTGCTGTGGGTTTAGGATGGCTGCAGGGTCAAGCTGACTGGCCACAATGCCTATACAGAGCACCAAGCTTCAATAACACAATACTATTAACTCGTTGACGTAAGCTGTTGGGTAGTTTATGAAATGTACTATAACATTGGATTTGAAAAGAAACGGCGCCATTGATTTGTTCCTCTTAGATTAGGATCTCTTGACTCCATTTATAGTAAATAACCATATAGAAGGAGAAATGGACCTTGTTGCATTTGGAAAAAGTACCAGCTGCATATTTGACCTGTTCCTTCCGGAGATATTGCCTCAAAGCAGGGGTCAAACCTTGGTCTCTGTTTGCCTGMGGATGGCAGAGGCAAGCAGACAGCTGATGTGTACCTCCCAATATAGCTGCCAATTCTCCACTATGATTGCTTGTCRCTGGGTGTTGGAAAAGTACAGGGGGGGGACCATTAAGCTGAAAAGGGATCATGTGATTATTGGAGCAGCTTGGAACATCTTGCGGATTATGTATGCATCCCCCCCCCCAAATGACCCAGGATACCCGTGGCACTGTGCCATGGAGGGGATCCTTGTCCCAGTCTGACTCTGTCACTTCAGCTATGGCGTGTGGCAATAGCAGCAGGTTAGCGTGCTTAGTGGCGTATTGACAGACTGCAGCACAGGGGGGACATGATTTAGGAAGCCTCAACACCAGGACTATTGTCCAGCTTGTTATGTGTGCTGTGTTAGCTGGGTGTTCTTATTGATTACACCGATGGTCGGATGGGACAAGGCCAGACTAGTGAGACGTAGTCATGCTTGCAAATTGGTCCGTAGGTCATCTGAGGATGAGACTAGTCCTGTAAATCAATGATGTTTTAATTTCACTCCGGTTATARTTTTGAGTCTGAGGTAGTGCACTGTATTCATTCCTGGGATGAGTCATCTCAGTACATTAAAGATATTTGATTGTCGTTCTTCTGTTTGATTAATATTGTACCTAATTTACAAGATTATGGTATGACYCTTAAACATAATTATAATTATGTTGACATTGCGTTACTTACACAGACATCTGCAGGATGGAAGACACGAAGAAGAGTATTCCCCTTCAGAGTATCGCCCTTCGTATGTAGGCCTATAGGTTGTTTTCAGATAGTAGCTCATTTGGTAATCAAATTATTTGTTAATTAGGTCATTATAGAWWAKKKCRTTTTTAATTTAACTCCTGTTTATACTAGGCTACAGTCGCTTGACCTTAGTCTCTGGCCCATTTTTAAAAGGCATTGCAAGTTAAAATGGGGAGCATTTATCCWATGTGACCTTTGCTTCTAGGCACATTTTATATCTGGTCCCTGTTGTCACATTCAGTTCTATGATGTTGGRCTTCGGGAGATGTGAAGTGACTGCTCAACGGTTCTCAGTAAGGTCGTTGATATTACCCAGATAGAGGAAGGATAGATTGAGTGTACCAACCCTTTCTCCATCACAAGTATTTTGTAAGACATACCAGACACGGAGTACCCGATTTAACAAAACTCCAGGCCATAGTCTATGCAGCTGTACTTAAAAAATATATTKATAGCAAAAGATGTGATTGTGATGTAGACCACAATGCATATGCTACCACAGGTCACACAGTATAACAGTTTTGTTTATAGATACAATTTTCTTATTTCGTTTGGAGCTGCTTCATTTCGACCATACAAGTCATTTCCAATGTTGCCTCATTGAAAAGGCTCTTCAATGGCAASAACTTGAGACGTTAAGTCAGCAATGCATGCTGACTGACGCCCTCATCCATTACTGACTTTAAACCGTCTCATGCTATGCACGACTGCTTGGGCTGCAACAAAATGGCCTCCACCGACTATAACTGGAAGTGCATGGGAGTTTGAGTGTGTGTGATTTTTATGCCCTCCTTCTTCCCTTCCCTGCCTCCGTGCATGGCCGACAGACAAAATGGTGGTGCTGGGCTCTGACACACCCTCAGAAGGGGTGGCCACCTCCCTTCGCATCGCCAGTTCTTCTCAACCCGGCTCATCTTCTTCCGCTAATTACGGGAGCGACCCATCATCAGGTCAGCCTGACGGAAAGCAAGATGATTCACCGACTGTGACGTCCCCCGTGTCTGAGAGGATTAAGGCACTGGAGGCCCTGGCAGCAAAGGAGGAGCCCAAGAACGACGGCGGCTTCCCTCACTTCAAAGAGCGCCACTATGAGACGTCTCCTACTGAGGCGCCAACAGAGAGCACCTCACCCTTCCAGAGAAAAGGAGCCTCCATTGATCAGGAATCGCCAGAATCCCCCTTTGAGGTCATGGGAGAAGCCCGACAAGGGAGTGAGTTTGAAGATACTGCAGACTGGATGAAAGCTCACTTACCCCCTGTGCCTGACTTTGAAGATGCTCTTGTATCAGAGGAGGATGGCAAATCCCAAGAGATAAAAGTGGGAGATAAAGTGGTTCCTGATGATCCAGAGGCGTTTGCCTCTGTCCCTGACGCTTTCATGGACTCTCCCATTGAAAGGCCTGAACTGAAAAATGTCTTCAAAGACCCAGCGCAGCAGTCTAGCATCGAGGAAGAAATTGACCTGAGCTTCCTACCTAAAGCTTACATAACAGACACCCAAGGCCCTCCTGACCTTCATTCCGAGATCACTGCTTCGCCTGCCCCTCCTGCTGGTTTGGACTCTGCCTATCCCTCTGACTCTAAAGAGAAGGATTTGAAGACCAAGCAGGCCCCATGGGGTGGTGACCTGGCGCTCCCAGAGGTAGTCGACAGCTCAGGAGACTCTGAGGACACAGCCTCCATTCCTGGCCCCTCTTCGTCAAGTGATGCTACACCTGCCCACAACCCCTCTGTTCCTTCTCTCCCTACTGAAGAAAAGGAAACCCCGCCAGCAAAGCAGCCAATGCGGGTCCCTACCATCAATGTTATTGAGACYGACGAGCCGAATTACAGCGATGAGGAGATGGAGATTGAAATAGAGGACGAAAGTTATGAAGTTGTAGGAGACCCTGTGAAAGAGGCACCAAAAACYCCTGAGCCASAACCAGATGTGACTAAAAAGGAATTTTCCCAAATTCCTCCCTTAGAATATGAGGGTTATTCTCCTCCCTCCTCTCCTGTCGACTCTGATGAATATTCACCTAAACACAAGATCCTGAAATCTGAATTGGATACAGATAATATGAAGACCACAGTACCTAATGATGAGTCAAAGGGCTCAAGTGCTGACGMTTCACAAGCACAGAAAGTGGAGTCTGACCACTCACAGACTCCCAATGAGTCTAATGGAAAGTCTTCACCTTCCACTGCCAAACCTCCTGAGAAAACCGCAGAGAACCTTTCAGACTTTCCAGAATATGATGATGATGACTGGTCAACTGGCTCGCAAGATATCTTAATTAAATCGAGCTCTGCTAATGTTGCAGCTCAGGATCGTCCACTTTGCCCCTCATACAAGTTTGAAGAGAAGCCAGAGTCTGATATTAAAGAGGATTATATGCAGTCAGTTGAGCTTTCAAAATCCAACTACATGGAGGATGACGCAATCCGTAAATACGACAGACAGTCTTTTGAAGATGAAGACTCACTTCCATCCATGAATGACACCATTGATGATAAAGAGCTGAACTTTAACACTGTACGTGAGCCTTCTTCCGATCCAACCTCACAGATCCATATGGGAACACTACTCCCTCAAAACAATGCAACCACTGTGGAGCAGGATATCCCCTCGATGGCTGAAGTGGACTCCTTCCCCAAGCCTGTTGGAGGCCAGCCATCTCCCAGGGAGTTTCCCAAAGATCCATTCACCTCTTTCCAGAGRGAACTGCCTGGCAGCACCCTGGAGCCCAAGACTGAGAAGAAATTGAATGAWGAAATCCTCATTACAGATAGCATTGTCAACAGCAAGACACATCCACCTAAGGAAGCTGAAGCAGGACACCAGTCACCAGACAATACCAGTGACCCAGAAAGCATTGAGCCGGACTGCTCAGTCTCTGGTGCCACGGACAGCTTCGTCGAGTTCATGAGGGAGTGCCTGAAGTCACGACAGGACGAAGATCCAGAAGACCTCCGTCAAGATCTCACAGCCAAGGATGAGTGTCCTAAAACAGGCGCCCCTCCCTCCCAGTCCACACCAACCATGGTCATGGATCTGGAGCAGGAACGSCTCACTATCAATGCACTCAAAGAGTTGGGCAGCAGCCAAGAGGAGGAGGCTGACCTCCAGTCTAGTATCAAGGCTTCTGAGAAATCCCAGTCTTCCTTTATATCGACAACCTCCGACCCTCCTTCTCCCCAAAACAAACCTGCTTCCTACGGTGTATATTCCAAAGAGGTAGAAGCCATCGACGTGTGGGTGGCAGAGGCCTACCACCTTGCAGAGCATGTCTTGGCAGCAATACTAACGCACTTGTCAGGTAACACGTCTTCCCTCTGGGATCTATGCCTGCTAACCTCACACAAGCAAAGCACAATGATCACTCTTCCCCTCTCTCTCTCTCACTTGCACCTTTCTCCCATCTTGGTCTTCCTATTCAAAATAGGAGCACACTAACTATATAACATATGGTATATAATCACCATGTTGATTTTCTTTTTTTATTCTGATACAGGTGCCTTTGCGTGTATTACTGAAATATTTATTTTAGTCAAGCCTGAAGGTCTCCACGTTCAGAGTGCAGTTATTACAAAAGTCAAAAGGGTCAAACTATATATTGTGCTGCGTGTGTATTTTCAAAATGACCCCCCCCCCCCACCCATGTCCTTAAGCTTGGCAGTAATCATGGTCGGACAGTGGGTGGTGGGCAGTTCAAACGTGGCTTCCTGGTGTCTGCTTGCAATGTCCCTGGAAGTCAGGCGGAATAGTCGATCCACCAGTGTTGGGTTTCTGCTTTGGGCGACGTTCCACGCTACAGTGCACTTGGAACAGGACGGGAGACGATCATCCCAGAGACTGATGGTCATTTTGAAGGAGTGGACTTTACTCAACTTTTTTTGTGATGACATCATTCATTCATTATGATCCTGCTGGATTGGATGTTACAAAGCATGACCAGACTCAGTAGAGAGAATTATGTGAAAAATACTCCGATATTCATGGGTCATTGTGGGCTGCTCTCAGGTCTGCATGTGCCTAAGTGTGAGTTGGCAAAAGGCTATACAGATGGGACCAGGCTAGGGGGCATTGGRCCTCTTTGTTTTTTGTGTGAAAATTGTCACAGTAGGCTGAGATGCAGGGTACCAATCGCTCTAATTAATCTTGTCCTCCTCTTGAATCATGGTACAGCACCCCCCCCTCCTTCCCTTATCTGGAAAATGATACGCCGTGTGTGTGTGACCAATTTGGTTTTAATGGTACAAAGGATGCAGTAAATGGACTTCTGCTCAATATCTCAAATCAAATGTTATTTGTCACATGCAGCTTACAGTGAAATGCTTACTTACAAGCCCTTAACCAACAATGCAGTTTCAGAAAGTATTTACAAAAATAAACTGAAGTAAAAAAATGTTTTGACCATATGATCATCCAATATTGCATACATTATCACGGCTGTCATTGTTACATACCGCATACATTTAGTGTAATGGTCGTCTGCTTTTGATTTACCCAGTGGCAGGATAGCCCTCTACTTCACAGTGTAGAGTTAAAGCAAATAGGGGACCTCTTCCTATTCTCTTCCTGCTCAGTGCAAAAAGGAAATCCAAACCTGGCACACATTGACTGGTATGCAGACGAGTGAACGCAGGATGCACTCAAACCCGTACAGTCGCTGTGAGCTTAACCTACACCACGGGCATGCTATGGAACGGTAGGTCATCACTGAGGCAACCAGTAACTAGGGGAAGGTGTATGCTATGCAGTCGCGGAGGGAATGATAAAGAAGTATTACAGTGAAGTACTGTTTGAAAGCTGCTTTAGCACAATGTGTATATAGTGAAGGCTGAAGGTTGCATTTTTATTCTAACATATTGATCAATAATGCACTATATATACGGAGTTGACCCAACTTTGGCAACGCCTTCCTCATTGAGTCCCCCGCCCCTTTTGCCCTCAACAGCCTCAATTTGTCAGGACATGGACTCTACAAGGGGTCAAAAGCGTTCCACAAGGATGCTGGCCCATGTTGACTCCAATGCTTCCCACAGATTTGTCAAGTTGGTTGGATGTCCTTTGGGTGGTGGACAATTCTTGATACATGGGAAACTGTTGAGTGTGAAAAACCCAGCAGCGTTGCAGTTCTTGACACAAACCGGGGAGCCTGGCACCTAGTACCATACCTCGTTCAAAGGCACTTAAATATTTTATCTTGCCCATTCACCCTCTGATTGGCGCACATACACAAGCCATGTCTCAATTGTCTCAACGCTTAAAAATCCTTCTTTACACTTTTAGGGCTGCAATCCCGTTAACGGGATCGATATGACAACAGCCAGTGAAAGTGCAGGGCGCCAAATTCAAACAACAAATCTCATAATTAAAATTCCTCAAACATACAACTATCTTGTACCATTTTAAAGGCAATCTTGTTAATCCCACCACAGTGTCTGATTTTCAAAAAGGCTTTACAGCAAAAGCACAACAAAGGATTGTTAGGTCACCGCCGAAACACAGCCATTTTTCCAGCCAAAGACAGGAGTCACAAAAAGCAGAAATATAGATAAAATGAATCACTAACCTTTGATCTTCATCAGATGACACTCATAGAACTTCATGTTACACAATACATGTATGTTTTGTTCGGTAAAGTTCATATTTATATCAAATCTCACGTTGATCAAAGATTGACGCGTTATGTTCAGTAGTTCCAAAAACATCRGGTGATTTTGCAGAGAGCCACATCAATTTCCAGAAATACTCATAATAAACGATGATCAAAGATCAAGTGTTATACATGGAATTTTAGATCCACTTTTCCTTAATGCAACCGCTGTGTCAGATTTCAAAAAAGCTTTATGGAAAAAGCAAACCATGCAATAATCCCAATCAAGACAAAAATATATCCGCCATATTATGCAGTCAACAGAAGTCAGAAATAACATTATAAATATTCACTTACCTTTGATCTTCATCAGAATGCACTCCCAGGAATCCCAGTTCCACAAATGTTTGTTTTGTTCGGTAATGTCCATCATTTATGTCCAAATAGCTACTTTAGGTAGCACGTTTGGTAAACAAATCCGAAGTCACGAAGCGCGTTCACTAAAAGCAGACATGTCAAACGATGTATTGAATCAATCTTTAGGATGTTTTTAACAAATCTTCAATAATGTTCCAACCGGAGAACTCCTTTGTCTTCAGAAATGCGATATTACAGAGCTCGCTCTCACATGAACGCGCATGTTCAGCTCATGATAGACTTTACTCAATCCCCTCTCCTTCGGCCCCACTTCACAGTAGAAGCATCAGACAAGGTTCTAAAGACTGACATCTAGTGGAAGCCTTAGGAAGTGCAAAATGACCCATATCCCACTGTGTATTCGATAGGCGATGAGTTGAAAACCTACAAACCTCAGATTTCCCACTTCCTGGTTGGATTTTTTTTTTCTTCTGTTTTTTTGCCTGCCATATGAGTTCTGTTATACTAAGACATCATTCAAACAGTTTTAGAAACGTCAGTGTTAACTATCCAATACTAATAATAATATGCATATATTAGCAACTGGGACTGAGGAGCAGGCAGTTTACTCTGMGCACCTTTTCATCCAAGCTACTCAATACTGCCCCTGCAGCCATAAGAAGTTAACCTGTCTCCTCCCCTTCATCTACACTGATTGAAGTGGATTCAACAAGTAACATCCATAAGGGATGATCGATTGACCAGGTGAAAGCTGTTTAATGGAAGGAGCAGTTGTTCATAATGTTGACTAGTGGTTACTGTATACTTAAAGACCAAAATTCAAAAAGCATAGCTTAAATATTTGGGCCTATTTTTCTCTCAATCTGCTACATGTATAGGATTTCTTTTTTTAAGTGCCCATTTTCCCGTTTGAACCTTGTCCTGTCCCTTAGCTTCCACAGTGTTGCTGCCTCAACTTCCCAGGTTGTTAGGCGTGGAATGCCTGGCTAGGTGAGTTAAGTTTATTTTAGTGCGTTTTTAACTACCTGTTTTAGTTGGATTGGCTCCATTGTTGATKATTTCAGCGTGGGTATACCAGTTTTCCATCAATGTGCCTCAAAAAGAAATGGATATACTCCTGCTGATATGAATCAGTCATCTTCCCAAATAGGGTACACATTTGGACATTGGTATCTTGGGTTAGTAAGAAAATCTTGACTTGCTGCCAGGCCTTTAAAGATTAGTTCAAATCAGGCAGTCCAATTTGAGTAAGATTTGTTTTAATCCTGTGTTTATGTGGACTGTGAGGGATAGGGCCGGCCAGTCAGTCGGAAGGAAGTGGATCATGTGAAGACTTGAATCAAACTTACCCACCCATGCTAATGTGTGTAATCACCTATGGTATTTGAATTGCATAATGAAGCTTTATCAGCTGGTTTAGCTTCACAGGAGTAAAGAATTCCAGTCTGTGTCCAGGCTGTTGTATTAGGTCAAACACACATACTGCCAAGCAGGAGGTGGTGTGGTGCCTGTACCTTTAAGAGCTGGTTGCTGTCCAGTGAGGTAGAAAGCAGCCCACTGCAGCTCTGTTGACACTGGGAACGTTGCTTGAGCCTGTAACACGGAGGGGGGACGATAATGAACGAGGGCCGTCAGCCCAGGCTGCCTCCCTGTGGGTACCAYCAAGCATGCTGGGAGGGACTCGGACCCCTGCAGTGCTGGGTGAGGAAACCCCACTTGTTCACTTGGCGCTGCTCAGCAGACAGTCAGGCGGCATCAGGAACATTAGAGTGTGGTCTGTCCTCCTACAACAGGGGCGCTGCTGCTCTGTCAGTCTGTAAACAAGTTTTTATTTTTCACCGTCATGCAGCCGGGCTTCACATTTGAACTGATACACAACATATTGTAGTATATTTGGAACAATGTTATTTAATAATGGAGATTTCGATTTTTGATAAATAGGCCTGCAGAGGAGCAGTGTTTTATTACATTAGTTGTGAGAAAACAATACTAAATTAGAGGAAGGGTAAAAGAGCACTATGAGAACCAAGTATCTTAATCCTCCCTCGTTCAATAAACKCCCACACAGTTGTCTAGAATTGCCAGTTAACATTGACACACTGCATCCAATATGAGTGGGTATTTTTACATTAATAAAATATCTGCAGTGTAGCCTAATTTCACAACACATCTATATCCTGTTTCAGTAACAGGATATATAAGTGATTGTTTTTCTCCTCCACTCAATCTTGCGTAAATTTGTGCCTTTACTATGTGCAGCCCTGGATAKATTCCTATTACCCATCTGTAACACTGCCCCACGACGCAGCTGCTTACAAGCTGATAACATATGACGATATTAATCTTAGCTGCCCTATTTTGACATGCATTTCCCACGGTAGGCCTGTAGACGTGACATGCTAGATCTGAGTGTCGGTATGTAGGGCCAGGGGGGGGTGTAGTGAATGAGTGAAACCAAAACGCCAACAGAATTTCCTCTGTGGTTGCATTATGGATCCTCTCGAGGGGAGTGGGAGGGGTTGTGTGTGTCTGCGCTACTCTGCTCTCCCCCTTAATCAGCTGAAACACACAGCAGCCCAAGCCTGGAGCCCCCAGAGGCACGTGGGAGTCAGCAATTTACCCAAGGTTTCTTTAAATGCCTCCTTTTCATGCAGATGAAGGGAGGCCATAACAGGGTGCATAACAGCTCTGTATAGAGATTAAATTCTGCATGCATGACTCTGTCCACACATACACACACACACACACACACTTTTTTTTTATATATAGGTCTGAGGTTGGAGATCACAATTTGTTAGTTGTGTGGTCAGTATGTGCTGTGCAATGAGTAACCTTAATTATTTCCTCTTCTCCCTCCTAATCTCTCTCCTCCACATATGCTCATAAACAATAAATACACACACACACACACACCCCTTTTCCCCCTACACACCCCTATCTCTCACCCACTCTAGTCAAGGACTTGGTGCACTGGCGAGACCCCAAGAAGTCTGGCGTGGTATTCGGCCTGTCCCTGCTGACACTCTTGTCCCTGGCGGCGTTCAGCGTCATCAGCGTTGTCTCCTACCTGCTCCTTGCCCTGCTCTGTGTCACCATCTCCTTCCGCATCTACAAGGCTGTCGTCCAGGCCGTGCAGAAGTCCGACGACGGACACCCCTTCAAGTAAAGCAGCATACTTCATAGGGAACCTTGTGATGCTTAACTACCAACTCTTGTATTGGTTTGGTTGTTAGAACATGAAAAAGACAGTGGTGGTGGTAGTAGAGGTTGCTTGATAGGACACACACGGCTGTGGTTGGCAAAATGTCTACCAGACTAGCCTAAGAAGGGCCAGGAATTGAATTCACCACATGACCAGGAGAAATGCTATGCCCCATTTTAATAAGTTATTGCCGTTTTTAGTARGATGAATATACATCTTCATCGTAGTAATTTCCCATTGGCGACCAAAAATACTATCTGCTGAAAACTCTCCAAATGGGGAATAAAAAWWAAWWAAATGCAAAGCTCTAGCAGCATATTTGTGCTTGTTGTCATAACCTTTTCCTGAGTTAATTATTTTATACTGGAGAGGGCTTATTTCAGTTGAGCATCACAACCCAGCCGTACAGACTGATGACTAATACAATGGCTGCGTTCCAGGCTGCCTACATAGCACTCGTATCAGATGAAGTCATTTGAATGGGGTTCCTTCAATGTTGAACACTACCTCTTCCTGAGTTCTGATAACGCAAACGGGGCATAATACTCTTTATTGTGCCTGAAAACAATTGTTGTAATAGAAAAAAAGAGTAACTAGCAATCGCGTGAAATTTAAAGCGGCTTGGTTGGTTTAACGATGATCTAATTAGCGCTTAGCACGTTAGCCTGAAATTAGCAAATTAAACCATGAAATGTGTTATTTTAGTAATTAGCTCATAGCATGTTAGACTGAAATGGTCCAATGAAAGCAATTTTAGATTAGCATTTAGCAGCTTAGTCTGAGTTCACAGCTTCATCTACCATGCTGTGGTTGGTTCTCCTCAGAGCTCTGATGGAGAAGGATGTCAGCGTTCCCCCTGAGACCTTCCGCAAGCACGTGGACTCCAGTCTGACCCACATCAACCGACTCCTAAAACAGCTGCGCAAACTCTTCCTAGTTGAGGACCTCATCGACTCCCTGAAGGTGAGTTTAGGGGTCTGTCCTTCTGCCTGTCAGTCAGTTGTCATCCCCCCCTTCGGGTATCTGACCCTCGGTTCATGATTGATAGTGTTAGACCAGTGACTCCTTCCATAGTAGCCCTTGCGTGTTTGTGMGCATCGTCTTGCATCTTACCTCGTTTAGCGTCTTGTGCTTACACACCCTTGTGTGTAAATATGTACGGGACCCTAAACAAGGTATCGTGCTTGACAGTCCTAAACTGACTGACGACTTCTCATATTCCTAGGTCTCTTCCCCCTTTAACTCTCTTCTCCTGGCGCACAATCTTTTTATAACTCGCACACACTCTGAACACTTCCTGCTGTATGTGTCTTTTAATAAACCTCTCTAGCAACTCAACCCTATTGTATCCTGCAGTGTTAGTGTGACAGGGATCTATAGTCGAGTTGTTCATGTGACCTATGGGAGAGGGAGGGAGAGCTCCATGTTATGGCTGTGTGCATCAATCACACAGGGTAGGTGCTAAATAAGCCCTGGGTTAGTACCGCAGCCATCAGATGGCAGCAAGCTAGTGGACCTAGAACTCAGCTCATGGTTAGCTATGCTGCGGAGATGGATGGATGGGGCGGGGCTACTTCCAGTGTGCCAGCTCATTAGAGACCCGACATACCAACCTATCAGACCAAGACGACCGTCGCTGGTCCATTCCACCGCCGCCATGGCAGAGATGATGCTCCTAACTTCACTTCCAGCTTATTAAATCAACCTTCAAACCCTCTCCCTAGCTGGAGGTAGAAGCTGTCCTTAACCTTAGATATAGGATCAGATTACCATATCTCCATAACCTAACCTTAGATATAGGATCAGATTACCATATCTCCATAACCTAACTTTAGCCAACATGGCGATTAGAAAGATATTTGACCCAACAACAGTTGTTAGGGGCAAATTCTCCCTAGTCATTCATACATATTGCATGTCATGGTGATGAACCGTGGATGTATTCCGTAGGGGGTGGGACTTTTAGAGAACGTTCACAGAAATGTAATGCTATTCTACATGACAGAACTATGCCTGTTCTACATTTCTGTCTGCAAGGATTGAACTACTTAACCTCTCTTGAACAGGCCCCAGGCAACCAGTGTTCTAACCAATGATTTAATGACATCATTMGCTGTAACCCGGCTTGTTTTCCTCCCAGCTGGCTGTTGTGATGTGGCTGCTGACCTACGTGGGAGCCGTCTTCAACGGCATCACCATCCTCATCCTGGGTAAGAGGCTATTGCAGCACTGCACGGAGGTCATGTGTATGTGTGGTGTGCAGCGTTAAACACTTTGAAATYTAATAGATATCTATGGCGTTTGAGAACTTTTTCATGTCGGCTGGTTTGAACATGCATGAAACCTATGAGACTGAAAGGGGGCTGTCTATTTTACTTAGTGACCTATATTTCCATCTGACCTGGTCTACGGCCAACACACGTATTGAATAATCTTGATGGATTTATGTTTATATGGATGTGGGGCACACAGATTGTTCTCGCTGATGCCGGAGAAATGCATAGCGGGAGTTCATACATTCCTTTGATGTTTTGTAGAATCGACAGTTTGCAAATGTCACAGCTGTTCGGGGCMTTGCCAACCTGTGAAAGACATGTAAGGCAAATTGACTACACACTCAAATTATACTTTTTTTTWACATAAAAAAATAATAATTGTCTTCTGATGTGGTTAAAGGATTGTTGTGGACTTAGAACATCCAATTTTTGTTCTATACTGAACAGAAATATAAACGCAACAATTTCTACGATTTTACTGAGTTACAGTTCATATAAGGAAATCAGTCAATTGAAATAAACTCACTCAGCCCTAATCTATGGATACCTTAACAAAAATAGTTTTAGCGCGTGGATCAGGAAACCAGTATCTGGTGTGACCACCATTTGCCTCCTGCAGTGCGACACATGACTTTCGCTTAGAGCTGATCAGGCTGTTGATTGTGGAATGTTGTCCCGCTCCTCTTCAATGACTGTTCGAAGTTGTTGGATATTGGCGGGAACTGGAACACTCTGTCGATCAAGAGCATCCCTAACATGCTCAATGGTTGACATGTCCGAGTGTGCATTATCTTGCTGAAACATGAGGTGATGGCGGCGGATGAATGGCACAACAATGGACCTCCAGGATCTCTGTGCATTCAAATTGCCAGCAATAAAATGCAATTGTGTTTGTCTGTAGCTTGTGCCTGTCAATACCATAACCCCACCATGGGGCACTCTGTTCACAACGTTGACATCAGCAAACCGCTCTCCCACACAACGCCATACACGTGGTCCGCGGTTGTGAGGCTGGTTGGATGTACTGCCAAATTCTCTAAAATGGCGTTGGAGCCGGCTTATGGTAGAGAAATTAACATTCTAATGTCTGGTAACGGCGCTGGTGAATATTTCTGCAGTCAGCATGCCAATTGCACGCTCGCTCAAAACTCTGCGGCATTGTGTTGTGACAAAACTGCACGTTTTAGTGGCCTTTTATTGTCCCCAGCACAAGGTGCACCTGTGTAATGATCATGCTGTTTAATTGTCTTCTTGATATGCCCCACCTGTCAGGTGGATGGATTATCATGGCAGAGGAGAAATGAGCACTAARGGATGTAAATTTGCGAGAAACAACCTTTTTGTGCGTATGGAAAATWTCTGTGTTTTATTTCATATTGCGTTTTAATATTGATTTAAATATATTGTGTGATTAAAAAAATAGTGTGAATTTCAGTGAAAAAATCCAAAACCTTGAAAAATYAAACGGAACAGAATTTGGGCCCRAATAAATACGGCTAAAATAGAATGGGTGCATTTTTATGAAGAAAATGTTTCTACTTCAGCTGTCTAAAAATATGTGTGTGGGAGATGTAGACTTTAAGTTAATGTAGGTCTGATATACTTTAGTAGACTGCWATATATTTTATTTCAGTTATGAAAAAGGGTAGCTCTATGCCTCCTGAAAAATGCTTAACTCCAATGTATTGGATTTAGCCGTACCCTGACACAAACTATTATACTGTTGCTATCCTGAGCTACTTCTTGTGTGTATGTAATGACCTGTACAGTGTATTCAGACCACTTAAGTTTTTTCCACATTTTGTTACGTTACAGCCTATTCTAAAATGGATTACATTGWTMWSSWKAWCAATCTACACACAATAACCCATAATGACAAAGTGAAAACAGGTTTTTCAAAATTGTTGGACATTTATATAATGGTCACTCTGACAGACTTCCCTTGTGGAGATGGGAGAAKCTTCCAGAAGGACAACCATCTCTGCAGCACTCCACCAYCCTGGCCTTTATGGTAGAGTGGCCAGACYAAAGCCACTCCTCAGTAAAAGGCACATGACAGCCCGCTTGGAGTTTGCCTAAAGGACTCTCAAACCATGAAACAAGATTCTCTGGTCTGATGAAACCAAGATTGAACTCATTGGCCTGAATGTCAAGCGTCACGTCTGGAGGAAACCTAGCACCATCCCTACAGTGAAGCATGGTGGTGGCAGCATCATGTTGTGGGGATGTTTTTCAGCGGCAGGGACTGGGAGACTAGTCAAGATCGAGGCAAAGTACAGAGTTCCTTGATGAAAACCTGCTCCYGAGCACTCGGGACCTCAGACAGGTGTGACGGTTCACCTTCCAACAGGCAACGGCCTTTAACACACAGCCAAGACAATGCAGGAGGCGCATCGGGACAAGTCTATGAATGTCATTTGAGTGGCCCAGCCAGAGCCCGGACTTGAACCCGCTTGAACATTTCAGGAGAGACCTGAAAATAGCTGTGCTGCGATGCTCCCCATACAACCTGACAGAGCTTGAGAGGATCTGCAGAGAAGAATGGGAGAAACTCTCCAAATACAGYTGTGCCAAGCTTGTAGGGTCATACCCAAGAAGACGCAGTGTTGTAATTGCTACCAAATATGCTTCAACCAACTACAGAGTAAAMGGCCTGAAATACTCATGTACAGTTGAAGTCGGAAGTTTACATACACTTATGTTGGAGTCAATAAAACTCGTTTTTCAACCACTCCACAAATTTCTTGTTAACCAACTATAGTTTTGGCAAGTCGGTTAGSACATCTACTTRSTSCATGACACAAGGAATTTTTCCAACAATTGTTTACAGACAGATTATTTCACTTTATAATTCACTGTATCAGAAGTTCACATACACTAAGTTGACTGTGCCTTTAAACAGCTTGGAAAATTCCAGAAAATGATGTCATGGCTTCAAGGCCTACCTTCAAACTCGGTGCCTCTTTGCTTGATATCATAGGAAAATCAAAAGAAATCAGCCATGACCTCAGAAAAAAAATTGTAGACCTCCTCCACAAATCTTTCATCCTTGGGAGCAATTTCCAAAAGCCTGAAGGTACCACGTTCATCTGTAAGAACAATAGTACGCAAGTATAAACACCATGGGACCACGCAGCCGTCATACCGCTCAGGAAGGAGACGCGTTCTGTCTGCCTACAGAGGATGAACGTACTTTTGTGCGCAAAGTGCAAATAAATACCAGAACAACAGCAAAGGACCTTGTGAAGATGCTGGAGGAAACCGGTACAAAAGTATCTATCTATAGCCACAGTAAACGAGTCCTATATCAACATACCCTGAAAGGCCGCTCGGCAAGGAAGAAGCCACTGCTCCAAAACCGCCATAGAAAAGCCAGACTATGGTTTGCAACTGCACGTGGGACAAAGATCGTACTTTTTGGAGAAATGTCCTCTGGTCTGATGAAACAAAAATAGAATTGTTTGGCCATAATGACCATTGTTATGTTTGGAGGAAAAATGGGGAGGCTTGCAAGCCAACGAGCAGCATCATGTTGTGGGGTGCTTTGCTGCAGGAGGGACTGGTGCACTTCACAAAATAGATGGCCTCATGAGGCAGGAAAATTATATGGATATATATAAATAAAGCACATTTCCAAGTCAGTCCGGAAGTTAAAGCTTGGTCGAAATGGGTCTTCAAAATGGACAATGACCCCAAGCATACTTCCAAAGTTGTGGCAAAATGGCTTAAGGACAACAAAGCCAAGGTATTGGAGTGGCCATCACAAACCCTGACCTCAATCCTATAGGAAATGTGTGGGTAGAACTGAAAAAGCGTGTGCAAGCAAGGAGGCCTACAAACCTGACTCAGTTACACAAGCTCTGTCAGGAGGAATGGGCCAAAATTCACCCAACTTGTGGAAGGCTACCCAAAAAGTAGGTCAAGTTAAACAATTTAAAGGCAATGCTACCAAATACTAATTGAGTGMATGTAATCTTCTGACCCACTGGGAATGTGATGAACGAAATAAAAGCTGAAATAAATCATTCTCTCTACTATTATTCTGACATTTCACATTCTTAAAATAAAGTGGTGATTCTAACTGACCTGAGACAGGGAATCTTTACTAGGATTAAATGTCAGGAATTGTGAAACTGAGTTTTAATGTATTTGGCTAAGGTGTATGAAAACTTCCYACTTCAACTGTAAGTGTGATATTTAATCCATTTTAGAATAAGGCTAACGTAACAAAGTGGAGAAAGTTGAGGGGTKTGAATACTTTCCACATGCACTGTGTAACTGCTAAATGCACAAACACTGCATGTTAATGTATGTAACTTGTAAAAGTCTTTTCTGTGTTTTTTCCCCCCGTTGTCAGACCCCAGTATGACTAGCTGTCGCCGTTGGTGTCGGCTAATGGGGATCCTAATAAATAAAAATAGGGGCCACGTTAGAATTCCCAGCAAGTGGCACGGTGCATAGGGTGTTAGGCTACTCAGCTCCCTGGCGTGAAAGACAAAGTATTAGGGAACTTTCCATTCGGAGGGGACYGTGTAGCCATCCTCGCTATGAGCCACGTTACATTTCCCACCAAGTGGTTTAACCCTACTGGTGCGACGTGTACGGTGTTTTCTTTTCACGCCAGCGACCCCGGGCTCTATTCCCTGCCTCCGCCGTTAGCCTTTTGGTATTGTAGCCAAAAGCTCTTGGTGAGGTCGCTAGGTGTAGTACTAAGGTTGTTTAGTATCCTATGTTTAAACCAACTGGACACACTGTAAATGGGGTCAAATGTCATAGAATGTGCTAGAAAATGTATCAAACATTTTCCATTTAACAAAATATAAACATATATAAAYAAACGTTTTGTTTTTTAAAAGGTTAGTTCAGTCTCACTGGACCCATTTAAGACCAAGTCCACACACTTTTTTTACTGTGCAATTCTGTCACTAAAATGCATAGCGTTTTAGAACTCCCTGTGGGTCTTGCTGGAGTGTTGTGAGCATGTCACGCTCCTTAAGTCCAGCGACACCGTGACCTTTTCCTAGATTGACAAAATGGATGATACGGTCTGAGGTCACTGGCGGCACAGACTGTGGCTTCATACGATTTGGCTCATTAGATCAGCACTACCCAAATGGCCTGCTGCTTTTTCAAACAACACCAAATGTCAGGAATATTGCTCTAAACTCGGTTAATGGCATCTGACACCATCCCAGTTTACTGGGTGGTAAAGCCTAATTGGTTGTTTTTGTCAGGGGATGTCTTACTAGTAAAATGGTTTACACTGTCTACATCCCTGAAAGCAACATTATTATTATTATTATTGTGATAGACAGTAATTTTTTTTTTTTATATAGGCCTGTGTGCCTTGAGGTCAGCTGCTGGTTTCCTGTGTTATTTCACTGTCATTTCAATATAATATTTTTGCTCTCCTCCAGCTGACATCCTCCTCTTTGCCGTACCCCCCTTCTATGAGAAGAACAAGGTGAGTCTGACCCTTGACCTTTTTGTCTTGTGACATCATAGAAATATAACTTTTTTAAAAATTATTCCATTCCTTAGAGCTATGTAGACTGGAGTCATGCTGGTGAATCAATGTACCTTGAGCTTGACCTATATATGGTTCTGGATTGTCCCATGAGCATTGACAATTATGACGGCGTCATCCTTTGGCTGGCACCAACTAGATCCACCGGTGTGGCCTCACCGGATGACCAGGCTCTTTACGAGTTGTTGGGGGCTATTTGTGTCCTTATCAGCGTTATAGCACAAGGCTGATTCGACATTCAAAGTCAGTTTACTGTCAGTGACAAGGTGGCTTTCAGTGTCCGGTTAAATAAAGTTATTCCCTTTACAGAATGAACCTGTATTTACATAAGTGAGGCTTAGATTTTTCGTAGTTGTCTACATACCACCATAGACCGAGGCGGGCACTAAAACCGATACTCAATGAGTTGTATTCCGCCATAAACAAACAGGAAAACGCTCATCCAGAGACTGCACTTCTAGTGCACGGGGACATAAATGCAGGGAAACTTAAATCAGTTTTACCTCATTTCTATCAGCTTAAATGTGCAACCAGAGGGAAAAAAATTCTAGACCCCCTTTACTCCACACAGAGATGCGTACAAAGCTCTCCCTCACCCTCCATTTGGCAAATCTGACCATAACTCTATCCTCCTGATAGCTGCTTACAAMCAAAAATTAAATCAGGAAGCACCGGTGACTTGGTCTATATACATATATTTTTTAAAAGTGGTCAGATGWAGCAGATGCTAAACTWCAGGACTGTTTTGCTAGCACAGACTGGAATATGTTCCTGGATTCTTCCGATGGCATTGAGGAGTARACCACATCAGTCACTGGCTTTATCAATAAGTGCATCGAGGACGTCGTCCCCACAGTGACTGTATGTACATACCCCAACCAGAAGCCATGGATTACAGGCAACATTCACACTGAGCTAAAGGGTAGAGCTGCCGCTTTCAAGGAGTGGGACTCTAACCCGCAAGCTTATAAGAAATCCCACTATGCCCTCTGACAAACCATCAAACAGGCAAAGCATCAATACAAGACTAAGATCGAATCGTACTACACCGGCTCCGACGCTTGTCGGATGTGGCAGGGATTGCAAACTATTACAGACTACAAAGAGACGCACAGGCGAGAGCTGCCCAGTGACACGAGCTAAATCACTTCTACGCTCGCTTCGAGGCAAATAACACTGAAACATGCATGAGGGCATCAGCTGTTCCGGACGACTGATCACGCTCTCCGCATCCGACGTGAGTAAGACCTTCAAACAGGGCAACATTCACAAGGCCACTGGGCTAGACGGATTACCAGGACTTGTACTCCGAGRATGCGCTGACCAACTGGCAAGTGTCTTCACTGACATTTTCAAACTCTCCCTGTCCGAATCTGTAATGCCTACATATTTTAAGTAGACCACCATAGTCCCTGTGCCCAAGAACACAAAGGTAACCTGCCTAAATGACTACRGACCCGTAGCACTCATATCTGTATCCATAAAATGCTTTGAAAGGCTGGTCATGGCTCACATCCKCACCATTATCCCAGAAACCCTAGACCCACTCCAATTTGCAAACCACCCCAACAGATCCTAAAATGATGCAATCTCTATTGCACTCCACACTGCCCTTTCCCACCTGGACAAAGGGAACACCTATGTGAGAATGCTTTTCATTGACTACAGCTCAGCGTTCAGCACCATAGTGCCCTCAAAGCTCATCACTAAGCTAAGGACCCTGGGACTAAACACCTCCCTCTGCAACTGGATCCTGGACTTCCTGACGAGCCGCCCCCAGGTGGTAAGGGTCGGTAACAACACATCTGCCATGCTGATCCTCAACACGGGGGCCCCTCAGGGGTGTGTGATCAGTCCCCTCCTGTACTCTCTTCTTACTCATGACTGCACGATCCAACACAGTCATGAAGTTTGCTGACGACACAACAGGGGTAGGCCTGATCACCGACACTGCCGGACAGCCTATTGGGAGGTAGTCAGAGACTTGGCAGTGTGGTGCCAGGACAACAACTTCTCACTCAATGTGATCAAGACAAATGAGATGATTGTGGACTACAGGGAAAGGAGGATCGAGCATGCCCCCATTTTCACCGACGGGGCTGTAGTGGAGCTGGTTGAGTGCTTCAAGTTCCTTGAAGCCCACATCAGCAATAAACAAACACGGTCCAAGCATGGGGGGGATTTTCTTAACTGCATTGTTGGTTAAGGGCTTMTAAGTAAGCATTTCACTAAGGTTGTATTCGGTGTATGTGACAAATAACATTTAAGGACAGCATTTTATTCTTCTAAACAAACACAGTGTGCAAAGTAACCATAACAACCGTAATACCGTATGTCATGGTATCTGACTACGTGTTTTTTAGCTCTTGACTTCTAATTACGCAATAAGGCACAAGGAGGTGTGGTATATTGACAATATACCACGGCTAAGGGCGTCTTAGTGTCTGCTTACAGCCCTGATCCGTGGTATATTGGTTATATACCACAAACCTCKGAGGGGCCTTATTGCTATTATAAACTGGTTACCAATGTAATTAGAGCAGTAAAAATACATGTTTTGTCATACCTGTGGTATACTGTCTGAAATAACACGGCTGTCAGAAAATTAGCATTTTGGGCTCGAACCAGTTTATAATTTTGTTTGCACAACGAGACATTGTTTTATAGATCAGGTCTGTTTTGAGTTTGACTGTAAATGACTATAAAACTCAGTTGCCTTCCTCTCGTTCTTCCCCAGACTCAGATTGATCACTACATGGAAATCGCCCGTACTCAAGTCAACACGACAATGGCCAAGTAAGCGGTCCCAACCAAGACTGTTTCAATGTCCTCTTCTCTGTCAACAGGATGTCGGAGTTCAATTGACTACAGTGTCAGTGTTGTCATGATCATTGGTATYTTCTGATGGTTTTCATTTGTCTATCTTTTCTCCTCCAGGCTGCAAGAGAAACTCCCTGGAGCCATCAAGCGTACGAAAGCTGAATGATTGACCCTCATACATCTTAATCACCATCCTCCTCATCACATTTATCCCATCTTAAACCCCCTGCCCTCCCCCTCTCCCTTCTCTTTCCCTACTGTCTCCCTCCCGCCTACCATCTGCACTGAACCAGCTAGGTAGAAAAAAAAATCTCAAATGCTACTCAATATTCAATGTAAACCGCTCAGCTTAACTACAAGAATTTAGGAAAAGAATGGTGCCTATTGCGCCAGCAGGAAACGCGTCTCTAACGGGAGGAAGTGATGTAACGCTTCAGCATAACACATGTCTTTGATGCAGGGGTCAAGTGAACTAGACTGAATCAATGACCTGGTATTGTAGTGTAAAGTTGGGAAGGTGTAGGGAGTATCATTGACGAGTTAGGACCAGTGTTTGTTTCGCAAAAAAGCAGATGTCTGTACTTTTTAACTATGCCTTTCACTGAACATAAGTAAAAAAATAAGTGAAAAAAAGAGCTAACTGATAAATAACCTTTTGGGTGTAATTTGTGGCTAGTCTTTTTCCTTCTTTCTCTGTGTAGCAGTTGTAMGGATAAACAAAAGAAAATAGTTGTTTTGAACCTGGTACTGGGATTTCACTGTTACTGATTGGCCTGTTATGGAGTTGTTTTCTTCCCCTTAAAGGCTCGTATGTATAACGTTTCTGCAATGCACTGAACTTTCTTTTCAAATCCCATGAGCAGGTTGAAATAAAAGGATTGGAACACTGAACCAGCTGTGACACTTTTGGTGTAGCACACGCCGTTTTGATTTGTAGTCACATTTTACCAAGTGCATCCAACAGGCTCTGTCTTTCTCTGCTGTGTGAAACAAGTTAGCGCTGCTTTTTAGAAAGGGGGAACTCTCTCTTACAGCAGTCATAACTCGTTTTTTAAAGCAACTGTTCAAGTCATCAATGTCAGTCTCACGTTCACCTGTTTATTATTATTGTTAGTGATATGATTATTACTTATAGGATTGCTGCTGTTGACTCCCTTTTTAGCTCTGTAAAAGGCTCCATAGTATCTTCATTGCGCTTCATAACTGCTCGACTTCTCCAGTGAGACCTCTTGGAAAACGGTTGGATATGGGTTCAAAGACTGTTTGCTTTTTGGAAGGTAGTTAGCAGTATAACCCCAAAGAAACAATGGGTTCAAGAAGAGGTCTGGTGGGTGTTGTAGTCACAGGAGGTTGGTGACAGCTTAATTGGGGAGAACGGGCTTGTAGTAATGACTGGAGCAGAATCAGTGGAATGGTATCAAACACATGGTTTCCAGGTGTTTGAMGCCATTCCATTTGTGCCGTGCCATTTTCCCCTCAGCAGCCTCAAATGCAATGGATTTGTTTTTTTATTTGAATGCCATGAAGTGAATGTCATTGCATAAGCTGGAAACACATTTTCACACTTTATATATAGGCTGTATCATATAATTTTATTTGTTCAGATAATTATTTGTGATTGTTAAAATAGTTTGGATTTCAATAAAAACCGTGGTCAACTATTTTAAGGCTACTGTTACGTCTCTGTGATGGCAAAGTGTCTTCGAAAGGGATTTTAAAAGCAATTTGTAGATGGAAAAATATAATGGCCGGTTCTAGCGCCTACTGTGATTGTTAATAATCAGACATTGTGCCCAAACTAAGTTTGCACGTCATTTTCAGAGCAATCTCTCTACATTTCGCACTAAAGCTAAACGACTACTGTTGTAACAACTTCTACAATGAGCGTTCTCACATTGCCTCTCATCACTACTCAGATGTCTGTTAACTGCTGAACGTTACCCTGCAACATTGATGGAACATTTCTCTTCATGCATGCAAACCAGTGTTTCATATTGGGCCCCAATGTTGTCAGTGGTCACACTGCCTCACATAGTTGGAGCAGKAAAGTTTCTTGGTCTCCTTGTGCATGCATGTGTGTGTATCCAACTCCGTGACAGTTAAAGTCTTACTCTACTCTCCACTCATTAACTCACACTATTGGACTTTTGTTCTAGATGGGMTTTTTTCTCACACACACACGTTCACCCACCCACAGTTGAACGTATCCAATGTCTGTAAACCACTGTCCTTGTGACGCTGGACTAAAGGAACCTTCAGTAGCCATGATGAGGACCTCATGATGAATAGGTGTTCCAGACAGTTAGACTTTTCATGGGGCGCTTTTTCATTGAAGGAAGGCAATGCTACCAATGTTTTCAATAGATTATAATGCAGACCTCTTGATTTATTTAGTGCAAAATACAATAAATCTACATGCACATTTGAAAAAGTTTCCATGACACATTTGCCTTTATTTATTTTTGGGGTCTTTTTTTTCTTGCAGTGGTGGGAGGGGTGTGGCAGGAGTTTTTTTGGGGGGGGGATTTGGAAGGAGTTTTTTTTTCTTCTCTTTGGCATTCTTTTGTTTTGCTTTTGACTGTATTGGTAACCAACATCTCAGATCTGATAGTTATCATTGACTAGTTCACATTTTGGAGCTATAAAAAATTGTGATCCCTGTACTGATGTCAAAGTGGAATAAATAAAAAATGTCAAGGACAAGATTTTGGGTGATTTGTTTGTCCATCTGTGGTATGCTCTAAAACGTTTTGAAGAGTAAACATTTCAGCATGTCTGAACCGTTGGGATTAAATGGAGTCAAGATTAAAAATAATTTTGAAAGAGAAGATTGGGTCCAGTCTGCACATATGGAAGGTAATATGACTGGTTTGATCAGAGGATTATACTGTATACTGTAATAGCCATGGTAAACCCAATCAGGTATTCATGCATTCATTCACAGTATTGCTTTAGGTTCTCACCAGCTGTGTCTACAAATGACCGTTGAAGTAGTCAGTTTTACCAAAATGTTTTCTACATTTCCCAGATAACCAGTCAAACAATATTATCCACATCKTTTTTTTATTACAAGGCTCATTTGAGGACAGAATGCATATCAACCTTTTGCCAAGTACAGGTTGAATACAGAGCGGGTACTTGAAATAATTGAGGGAAGACCATGAAATCAGTCCCGTAAAAAAAAATGTTTTGCTTGTGTCCTCACCCAAGCTAACAAAGTACCACCAAAGGGTATTTTTAATGTGCCCCCTATACACACACTGACACAAACATACATGTAAATCATTGCAATAGACAAGGTGTATTCTTATTCAATCACTTTGCCATATTTAAGTCCTATTTTTAAAAAAAACATTTTTAAGTGCTGAGTCACAAAGCTTATTACAACCTGATTCTGTGGCCGCTCCAAGCCCAGATGGAATTATTTCACCTCTCCTTGCCCATCCCCTGCATGCAAAAATGACCACTGCGTCAACTAGGGCAGTGTCTGAAAACAWCTGTCAAATCCTTTCTTCCTCCGTCCTTGTTTCCTCAACTCTCAAAGCGCATTAGAGAAGATCGAAGGCCCCCCCCCCTTGGACCTGCAATGCACTTTGAGAGTAATTGAGGAAACAAGGACAGAGAAAGCAAAGATTTGAAAGTTAGTAACGTTTTCACACAACCGAAGTCAGCAACACAGGCAGCTTAGGTTAGAGGAAGTGATATTCAACACTGATGTCCCTTCCTCTCCACATAACTGGACAAATGCTGCCATTTGGTTCTTTGAATGAGACAGTTAAGTCCATGGGTTGTAAACTGTTGTCATAGTAAGTGTAGTTTGTCGTTCACTCTCTTTTGTTGCCTGTCGTTTGTTCCAGCTGTGCACTGGACAACTTTCCTTTCACTGTTGTTGGAATCCGATAGGACCATTTTAACTACAGTTGAAATGAATGACAACCAATGTATGTGCTAATTTTGACAAGCTAACAAGCGAGCACAGATGAAAAACAGACAATCCCTGAGTTGTTATTTTTCCTGGTGGAGTGATATTTCAGAGGTCACTGAAATAAGGGCGAGTGAGGGGGTCATTTCAGAGGTGGTTAATTTGGTGATTTATTTCCTGATGCTGTTGTCATTTTTTTTTTAATGTAGTTAATTGTTGTTCATTGTTGCATAAACCTTGTAATATGTGAGTTATTGAAATGGAAGCCGTACATGTGAAATCTTCTATAAATAAAGCTAGAATYCTCTCATAAACTAAGTGCCTCAGCTGTAGAAGGCAATCCCTCCACAATCATGCATGACTTCAGAATTCCCATGCAAAATGACATTCACGTGGCATCGTTTCATTTTATCAGTGAAGTAGAAAAAATGGCCGTAATTACAAACCTTTTTGTAAAAACCACGTGTAAAAGTGCTTGTAAAAGAAAATCATAATAATTCAAATATTCAACACTATTTACATAGATTTTTGTGTGTGCAGCTTTTTTTTGTTGCTAATAAGAGAATCAGAAATAGCTGTGGGCCATTGTAACAATAGTGCTGTGGGCCATTGTAACAATAGTGCTGTGGGCCATTGTAACAATAGTGCTGTGACACTGGAAAAGACAAGGAAGATGAGATCTTCTAATTCAAGAATGAGACAAATCTCTGGAGGACGCCTATTTACCTCATTGTAAACAAGGAATTTCCTTTTTAAATAACGGGATGTAATTGAGTCACTAAAGATGATCACATCTTTAAGTGTTGTTCATTGTCTTTAGCAATACYCCTCAAACACCCTCTCATTCAATCACCTACACACCCAAATCTAGGTTTTAGTACATTTTTGGGACAGGAAGTGCTATATTGTATGCTCGCTGAAACAATCACCAACTGTGCCAGTCACTGCACAACTCATGACAGAGCTCTACCAAGCCTTGTTTCTATCTTCCTSAGAAAGAGAGACTTGGAAAGGAAAGTGGGGTGGACAGAGAACAACCATGCCTGGCGCCCCTCGTCCTAGCGGACAAAGAGGCCAGCGGTCYTCTGTCCGAGTGCCGTGTGTCCGTGGTCTTGTGAGGAGAAACAGTCATCCGAGTGGACGAAGTGCAGGGCAGTCTGGTTGTAGCTGAGCAGGGCCTGCTGTCTCTCGTTGGGGCCATACACCAGAGAATGAGGGTGAACCTGTTGGATGTGTCTCTTGATGGTGCTGACTTTGAGAGTGGCTAARGTCGCCCCGCACACCATACAGATCAACCCGTGTCTCCGGCAGTCATAGTCCATCAGAAACTCCATCCTCCAGCGCACCTGGTAGTTCCGCCGCTGGTCCTTGCCCGGGTAGTGGCCGTGGCGCCCCGGAGTSGCAGGCATGGTGGCGACCCCCTCCTCCTTCTTTACGGCCTTGGGGGTGGCCATCTTGGTGGTCCTGTTGTTGTTGTTGTTGTCGGCCATCTCTCCCGCCACAGGGAGGCTGACAATGTCACTGGGGTCCACTTCTGTCAGAGAGAGGGGGGAGTCAGTCAGTAAGAGGGCAATTGGTGAATCACTTAGCATTTCCTCTTTCTCTGAAAGTAGCTACAGTCTGTCTTTTACATTGGTTGGAACTTAAAATATTTACCTTCTTTCATCTGCACGGCAGGGTTGTCTTCCGTGGGAGCCTCTTTGGTCCAGGCCTCGGCCATGGCCTCTCTCTCCTCCCGGGCCAGGCTGGTGGTCTCAGGGTGGCATTCCTGGATGTGGCGGCGGAAGCTGCTCACCTTGGCCATGGGCAGGGCCTGGGAGCACACCATGCAGAAGGTGCCACGACCCTGGGGTCCGTAGGCCACCATGTAGTCCAGGCGCAGCCGCCAGGGGAAGCCCCCACGGAGACGCCTCTTCCTGGGTTGGTGGAGAGGGAGAGGGGGTATGGGAGTGGTCATCTCTGGAGCTCCACCAACGCCATCACCGCTATCAACCATGTCCTGTATCTCTGATAACGCCTCATCGTTGTCCTCTGCATACGTGTCTGAGCCGATCTGAATGGTCTCCAGCTCATCAGAGAAGTCCACCCCAGCATCTCTCTCGTCTTTGGTGTTGGGCTCAGATTTGATGAAGTCGTTTAGAGGGTTGGATTCTGATATGGGGGATGGGGTGGGGTTGAGGAATGAGAGTTTAGTTAGGGACATAAACACTGAGAATACAAAACATTAAGAACACCTGCTCTTTCCATGACATAGACCAGGTAAATCCAGGTGAAAGCTATGATCCCTTATTGATGTCACTTGTTAAATCCACTTAAATCAGTGTATATAAAGCAGAGGAGACAGGTTAAATAAGGATTTTTAAGCCTTGAGACAGTTGAGACATGGATTGTGTATGTGTGCCATTCAGAGGGTGAATGGGCAAGACAACAGATTTAGGTGGTTTTGAACAAGGTATGGTAGTAGGTACCAYGCGCACCGGTTTGTGTCAAGAACTGCAACGCTGCTGGGTTTTTCACGCTCAACAGTTTCCCGTGTGTATCAATAATGCTCCACCGCCCAAAGGACATCCAGCCAACTTGACACAACTGTGGGAAGTATTGGAGTCAACATGGGCCAGCATCCCTGTGGAACGCTTTCGACAACTTGTAGAGTCCATGCCCCAATGAATTGAGGCTGTTCTGAGGGCAAAAGGTGTGGGGGGGCAACTCAATATTTATTTTACCTTTATTTAAACTAGGCAAGTCAGTTGAGAACAAATTCWTATTTTCAATGACGGCCTAGGAACAGCGGGTTAACTGCCTTTTTCATGGGCAGGARGACAGATTCTTACCTTGTCAGCTTGGGGATTTGATCTTGCAACTTTTCYGCCCAACTCTTTAASCACTAGGCTACCTGCCGCCCCGTACGAGGAAGATGTTCCTAATGTTTGGTATGCTCAGTGTATATTCAAGGATATAAATGGCTATTAACCAGCGTATCAGTTGTTATCAGAACAAAAGCCATTTTAGATCAGTGCTGCAGAAAAGATCTATGTAACTGGTTTACCTTTGTACACAGATACATACAAATGTAACAAAAATAAATCAGTCCAGCTCACTTCAAAACACACACATTCAAAAGCTGATAAAACTTCCTGAAGCCACAGTGACTGAAATGAAAAGGCTGCAATGCTAGCTCACCATTAAAAACACATTTTATTCAAGCAACTATTAAAAGCTTGACGTTTCGGCCTTCATCAATGCCCTTCATCATAACAATGACAAAGATGAAGCCACAGTTACAGAATAACTCCCTCCCTGTCCTGTTACCACCCCCACGTCCTACCTCCCTCAGTCTCACCATGTGTCTGGGCCCAGGTCTGCAGGATGCAGTGCTTCTCCTCCGAGCTGTAGACCAGCGACTGGGGGTGGATGTCAAGCACGTGGCTCTTGATGTGGTCCAGGTGGAGCGAGGGCAGCGGACGGCCGCACACCATGCAAACCAGCCTGCCCGCCTCCGCCTGGTACTCCATGAGGAACTCCTGTCGGAACCAGGCGTGGAGCGAGTCGTTCAGGTAGCGCTCCAGGGTCTTGGCAGAGGGCCCGGGGAGCTCCTCCTGCTGGAGGGGGACTGAGGGAGGGGGTGATGGGGTCGTGGACCGGGGCTGYAGTTTGGGGGACACCATACCACCAGGTTTTCCTATGAAAGGTAAAGTGGAGAGGGGATATGCAGTTTAAATGTTAACGTAAATCWAAAAATATAGTTTGACAATCACATAAAAATGTAATATGTAACCATCTGTAAAAAGACAATTCAGGTTAAGATCATTAGTACAAGAGCAGGCTTTTTTCTTACGACTACATAAAGCCACTGCACAATGACATCACCCTCTTACACGACTGTAAAAGTGGATCTTGGCWGTATGAGCATGACTGTACAACATAAACACTTAACAGACATGCTCATACTGCCACCAAGTGCAAGATCCTGAAACTCTTATCATAAAACTAGGCCATGATATTTTAATCCACTCCAGTCTCCAGAAACCCCCACCCACCGGTGGAGTGGCGAGCACAGTCCAGCAGCTCCTCCTCCTGTCCCTGGGAGATGGCGGCCACCCCTCCGGCCGGACAGTACAGCCTCTGGCCCCCCTCCAGACRCAGGTGGCTTTCCCAGCCCGAACGGATCACCTCCTTGTCGGCCGCGCTCCACAGCAGAGAGTCCGGGTGCTTCTGTCTAATATGCCTCTTGATGGTACTGAGTTTGAGCGTGGCCAGCGAGCTCCCACACACCATGCAGATCATGCCGTGGCGACGGGGGTCAAAGTCCATCAGGAACTCGCTGCGCCAGTARTCGTGGTAATAGCGCCGATGATCCCTGCCCGGGATGCGGCTGAGGCCGGGTCGGGAGGCGCATTGGACCTTCTCTTTGCGTCCAGAGGGGCCCGGGATGGGAGAAAGGAGGAAGGGGGAGTCCGGACCCTCGGTGACACTCCAGTAGCTGGTGCCTGGGGACCAAAGGGGGGTCACCATCTCTTCCTCGTCATCATCGCCCACCTGGCCATTGGTCAGACCGTCCTTCTCTAGGAAAGAGAGAGCGTGTGAGAGAAAGAGTTAAGAGATTCACATGCAATAGGTATAGGTTATTCCTGGCAATGATGTAATGAAGCAGTACATTTCAAAGCTCTATAAGGTATAATTCTAATTATATTTCTCAGAATGGCTCGTATCACATACCCCGACATTACCAAATATATGTATTCCGTTAGAAATACGCAGACACAATAATTGGGGTTCATAATAAAATCGTTAATCTGTGGACAATATTCTATTTTCGCACGGAACCCCCGCCATCAGAAACAGGGCAGCGACTCCATTAAGACGAGTTAGCCGCCGCTAATTTCCGCTGGGTGGCGACTGTGCATCACAGCAAGCAACCAGCATGGTATTTTGCCTTTGTTTATAGTGGAGCCACTGAGACAAGAGGGCCATGCTGCTAGATGGCATTGTCCGTCACACAGATTAACTGTGACAAAGGGTGGCGAGCAGACTAAGGGTCGAGTCTCCGTACTCTCGAAACAAAAACATTACAATCTTTACCTCCTGAACAGTGTCCCAAGTCACTCTGCTCTTGCGTCGCTTCCTCCTCTCCGCTTATTATTAATGAGAGAGAATCTGCCTGCTCAGCACACGGAAGGACCACAGGCTCGCTCTCCCCGGTCTCTTTCTCTTCCATTACTCTGCAACGTTACACTATTTACTAATGCCTTCAATTCGCTCTGATAGACCAGGTAGGAACTGTATTTTTTGAGAATCGTTCAGCACGCGTTTTGCAAGCTATCTAGACCATGAACGGACACATCGCTTTTTGGGTGCCCCTCGTCCCCCACGCACTCAACCTGGAGCAAAGTTAACTTTTCATATATCGCRACGATATTTGGTCGGTTTTATATCCTTCTTCGGGTGTGAGCCTCTCCTGTTCATGATGAGCTATAGCGGCCTCTTGTTTGTATTTMAAGGCTCTGCTTGTCTTCAGGGTGGGGAGCCGAGCTTGGGGCCCCTGGGGCTCCTTAAGGGGCTCCTGGGTAAATTTAAAGAGACAGTAGCGGCATTCACGCAGCGACACGCACACCCAGGGGCCAGATGTGTGTAGGTTACGTTCTACTGCAAAATTAATTGGACAAACATGTAACACTTTACCTTGGTTTTGTTTTCTTACTTAAAAGACAACGGTTAATTAAATATATATATGGGGGGGGGTTGTTGAATTGGTGTCCATAGTCGGCCTACTCTTCCACTATTTATGAATAATTCCTTCTGTACACTGACTTCTGCATAATCTCAGGGAACATCATTACAATGTATCTTGCACTGTCATTACTTCGTGTTCATTATAGTGAACTTTTGAGGTATTGAGAGAAATACTTCTATATTCCCATGTGCAAATATTTGCCAAAATGCTCAAATTCGCAACCATGGATAAATATAACACAACATTGTCTATAATTTAAATATTTGTGGAAATGTTGCATCTGTCAAATGTTCTAGAACAGATATTAAATTACCAATTCTTTAATTGATTGGATTCTAATTTATTGATTGGTGCAGTTTTCCAACATGGTACAATTCTATTACCAATAGTCTAYAATACAACTTTGTTATAGGGTGGATATGTGTGGCGTCTTGGAGACACAGTATATGGATAAAAATTGCTCAATTTCATTGACCATCTATAAACCAAATTATGTCCCCTGTTGTGGTAGTACGGCTTTAAGAGGCTTGTGTCTGTCCACGCGACGCAGTTTACACACAAGCAGCAAGGTCCCACATCCTGGTACTTTTCAACGTTGTCAAGGAAGGCATCGATAGAGAGAAAGGCTCGAGGGAAGTAGCTGCAGTGTCCTGACAGTATATCTGTCCAAACGTTCACAAACTGTCCCGGAAAGTTAGGTGTAACTACCAGGTAATGCATATGCATGTTTTTTCACACCTTTTCAACCATCCTACTCTTTCACCGCTAGCTTGGATATATGCTTTTCGATTCATTTAGACAAGAAACACACGCAGACAGACGCCAGTCCGTGTGGACAGGGGAGGAGGAAGAGATTGTCCATTGTACGCTGGTAGAGACATTAATATCACCAAATGTGTTAKATTTTCCGGGGGGTTTTCGTTTGAATTTGTGGCTATGCTTTAGTACTCGTCGGCACACTGCGTTTGGTATTCGTATGAGAATAAATAAAGAATGAAAAATGGCACACGACAGACATAATTTGTGATAGACGGAGGACTTGGTTTAAAGAGACAGTGCCATTTGTTCTCTTCCTGGTTGTTGTGCATGCTCTTTGATGCTGGCTGTCAGAGAGCGAACACAGCCTGTATTTGGATGCGTTGCAGGATTCATATGCCAAAAATATTAKATTTGTATAGTCTAAATTAGGAACCACAAAATATTTGGTTAATTAGGCCTATATTAATTAGTTAAATAGGGTGCACACAAGTTATTTCTTGCTTCCTTTATTTTTATTAAAGTCAATATCTAAGCCAGCCAGAAATTGTGTTAATAAATGCCAATACTCGACAATGATATCAATATATCATTTACTATATTGAATATTTAGCTTTAATTTTGGGATGGATAAATGGGGTGCAACCATGTAGTTTGAAGACGTATGTTTATTAATTTGGTTCCTAAACTGGCAACAGTTTAAAACAACTTCAAGATGTGATATGTCAGCAAACAATCACATTTCCCAAGACCTATTAGATTAGTATATTTGTCTCGCTAAGCGTGTTGTTTATTCTCATTTTCAGGACCATTTGTTGTCTGTTAATGTCAAGATGTGGCGGGTGACCACCAGAGATGGGAGACGGACATAACAAGACCTATAGAATGTTACTCAATAGCATACGACAATGTAGGCTAAAGGCTGACAGCATCCATATCAGGTGAACATTGGACGAAGGAGAGTGGGATGAGTGAAGATTCTGCAGCCAGCACAGTTTGGTGAAGAGCACGAGAGGTGACCAATCAGAAACTAGCATGCCAACCACCAAGGGAACTGGAGGGGCTGGCAGCCCACGGGGTCAGCGCTACCGTCCAGCCTCAGAGTTCGACGATGCCACACTTGCCCAAAAGAGAGAGTACTGGAAGACCAAGAAACGAGAGCAGAGGGCCAAGCTGTCAGAGGTCAAGAGGGAAAAAGATACAAACAGAGTATGTAACTCCTTGGGCAGAAATGCAGTCCATAAGACCCTAACCTCTATGGTGTTGAATCCCAGTGCCTCTTGTTCAATGGCAGGGTCTGCCCCCACTTTGTTGAATAGCGATGGTTCCTACCAAACCAATGTCGYTGGTGCACCTGTAGTTTTATTAAAGGGAAAGGGTTCTGCTATCTCCTATCATCTGAACCATAGTGTTGCGGAAGAGGACCAAAACTCTTCCTCAGCAAACCAAAAGGAGAAGTGGTTCCAGAGGATAAAACTTGACAAAGTCTTGCCTCAGTTCCCAACGTCCAGTACAGGTCCAGGAGAAGGTGCGATGGTCTGCAAGATGTCGGTGAAAAGTTCCCCAACAGGGGGCACTGTGATCGGAACGGTTACCTCAGCCAAACCCAACGGAGTGCTGCTCAACAGTGGCTCCTCCTTGCCTCTGGGAAGAGTGGCAGTGAGACCCTCAGGTTCTGCACCTCGCCAACCACAGAGCGGAATGACTATTCTGAATGGCGGCTCTCCTGTAGTGTCAACACAGAAGCATCTGGCCACCCAGAGTGTATCAAGGCCTGATGCGRTAACTGAGACGCAAGTTACCGTGCGTGTTCAGCCTGGACCGCTAACTGCTAACATTACCTCAGGGTTGCCCATCGTGACCAATCAGCCTGCCCCTGTCCTCATTCACAAACCAGAGGGTAGGCCTATAGGGATGAAAGTAACACAACTAGGTGGGACAAAGCGTGACCCGGTCACAGGCCAAGAAGTTAGTTGTATCAACGACACATCAGCTACACTGGAGACTGCGGAGGACAAAGCCGCCAAGCGCAGAGAGAATTGGCGCATCAAGAAGCGAGAACAGAGAGCGAAGCAGGCGGTTAGGTTAACGAAGGCTAGAGAGAGAARCACGAACATGGAGATAACGTTGCAAAAAGCTGGACCCAACGTGGTCATTGAACGTCCTCCGTCTGCTTTGAGTGGACAGGGCCATAGGCAGTGTATTAATAGAGTCAGGGTCCCGTTCATCTCAGCCGGACGCCTGCTGAAGAACGCCAGAGCAGTGGCTAGCGTTGTAGTCAAAAGGGAGTCTGAGGATTCAGTCCTGGCTAAGCTAACTGCAGTCAACGCTAATCAACAGACTGTTCAGGTAAAAGTAGAGAATCCGCAGGACGCTGAACCAACAATGCAGACTGGCATGGCATCGAATGTCATTGGTTTTAAACCTGCAGGGGAACCAAGCAGAAGGRTCCCTGGTCCAGGGCAGTTTGCCAACACTAGCCAAGGTATGGTCCGTTGTAGGACTCCGAGACAGAGGTTCATTGAAATCCAAAGGAATTTCCTGGGTCAGAGAAACATGAGAAAGTCCCCCTGTCATGCTACAGCCTTCAAAACCTGCAACGCACTCCGAGAGGACCCAACGGAGACACCCGAGCAGAGGGTGTCCCGGAAGCGGGAATACTGGCGTGTCAAGAAGCGWGAACAGCGAGCTAAGCTGTCAGTGGAAGTCCGAGCTAAGATGAAGGAGAAGGATGCTCTGATGCGAAGAGTCAACCGGTACCAGAGCATATTGGAGGATATGAGGAAGGCGAGAGCAGCGGGCTGCAACACACTGCCACAACCAACAGGAAATGGGCCMACCCACACCAGCGCCTCAGAGACCATCGGAGGGTTCATCAAGGAGGACGGTACATTGACCAATACCATTCCCCAAATGTATCTCATTACAGAAGCAAAAGAGACAGGGGATGAAATTGGTGGCATCGGTGGGATGCCTGTTAATAATTCATTTACGAACACTAACATACAGCGCCAACACCAACTGCTTCCCAAACACACTGGTGATACATATAGTAATATGGTACATCAAATACGGGTCAACCCACCACCTCTAATCCGTCCTGCTCAAGTTAATGTCTCCTGTCCTCCCATCGGCCTATCAATCAGAAAGCCTCCCAGGTTAGTTTCAGGCAGCCCCCCGAAAAACCTCCCTAATCCACACACAGTCGTCCAGCCCCAGAGTCGTATCACCCTCACACACCCTCAAAACATTCAAAACACCTTTCCTGGTTTGCCTACAGCGATACCGAAGCCGGCTAGCTGGGTCATGCAGATGGCTGTCAAAGCTTCTACAGCATCAGCAGCGCTCAACTTGGACCCAAAGCTAACAGAGGAGGAAAAGATGGCTAAGAAGAGAGAGTACTGGAGGGTAAAGAAACGAGAGCAGAGGGCGGCACGCGCCACCCGCCTAAGGCAAGGAGTTCAAGCTAGGGGAAAGACTGCCTCACAGAAGAGGCGGAACCAAAGGTTAGCACGATTAGCTGTCGCCATTCCCAATGTCAACAACACACTGACTATCAAGCCTCTCTCAAACACCAGTGTGTCCACGTCTCCACAGGGAGACCAAATCAAACAAGAGAGAGGATCAACCTCAACAGACGCTCCATGTCCTCTACTGGAACAACCCCTCTGTGTTGATATCAAACCGTCCCGGTGTTCACCGCCACCACAGACCGAGCCACCAGACCCAGCCTCGAGTGCTGACAGCCAGGCCACCACTCTCTTGGTGGTGGCTTCTATGAAGAAGRTGCTGGAGGAATCCCTCAGCACTGTGGCTGACTGGAAAACGGAACAGCCAGACTGTATTACAGAACAGCTGCCTTGTAAAAGTGATCCTCAGACATGTTCTTACAAGGATGCTTCCGTCCAGATGGAGGTCAAGCCAAATCTACCTCTGCTCACCCTGGAAGATGAGGAGAAGGTCTCCCTATCTGGTGACCTATCGTTGGAGGTCAAAGGATGGAAGGTGGATGCTGACGCCRTGCCATCCTGCCAGGTAACCATTTGCCCATTGAGCCCTCATCCTAAGGACTCTCCCCTGTCAAGTCCTTGCACTGAAAGTCTGTCTTTCCCAGCTCCCCCTCCCTCTGAACCCACCTCTCACACACCCACACACTCTTGGTCCCACACGGCAGCTTCCAGAGGACCACCCCTCCCTCGCAGAGCCCAGAGGCTGCGTGCCAAAAAAGCAGGACACCACCACTGCTGCTCCCCAGAACCCCCAAAGCTACACCATCAGCCTCAACAACAACAACAACAACCACCTCATCAACAACATGAAAATCAACATCGACATCAACCACCTCATCAACAACCTCAAAATCAACAACAACTTCAGCAACATCAGCACGCCCCAGAGGTGACAGGCCAGAATGTGACTCTGGAGAAGAAGAGGGAGTACTGGAGGACGATAAAGAGGCAGCAGAGAGCTAGGACTGCCAGGCAGGGAGGAGGGGGGCTGAGACGGGGGGACTACGGCAGACGACTGGCCCTCAAAGCAGCACAGGTGGGTGGATGTCATTTGTAATCTTGATATTACATTTCATCACTGCAGATTTCGTCATTCACAATGGTAGCCCTKTACCTATCATTTCAATTAAATTTGAGGCAAAAGTATGTTTTGGGGTTATGTCAGTTGGAGTGTGGAACTGATATGTAGTTTGCAAAGCATTGTAGGTGCTTACAMAATAAACTGTAGAGTTGTCTTCTGGTCAGGCCCACTGTCAAGTCCAACTGAAATACCATGAACCTATACTGAACAGAAATATAAATGCAACAATTTCATAGATTTTACTGAGTTAAATTCTTTAGGCCGTAATCTATGGATTTCAKATCACTGGGTATACAGATACGCATCTGTTGGTCACAGACAACCTTTAAATAAAAAGTAGGMGTGTGGATCGGAAATCCAGTCAGTATCTGGTGTGACCACCATTCGCCTCAAGCAGCGCGACATCGCCTTTGCATAGAATTGATCAGGCTGCTGAATGTTGTACCACTCTTCAATGGCTGTGCAAAGTTGCTGGATATTGGRGGGAACTGGAACACGCTGTTATACACATCGATCCAGAGCATCCCACACATGCTCAARGGGTGACATGTCTGGTGAGTGTGCAGGCCATGGAAGAACCGGGACWTTTTTAGCTTCCWGGATTTTTGTACAGATCCTTGCGACATGGTGCCGTGCATTATCATGCTGAAACACAAGGTGACGGCGGYATGAATGGCACGACAATGGGCCTCCAAGATCTTGTCACGGTATCTCTGGGCATTCAAATTGCCAACAATAAAATGTAATTGTATTTGTTGTTTGTAGCTTATGCCTGCCCATACGAAAACCTCACGCCACCATGGGGCACTCTGTTCACAACGTTGGCATCAGCACACCGCTCATCCACACCACGCCATTCGGTTTAGTGTGGCCTTTTACTGTCCCCAGCACAAGGTGCACCTGCCACACCTGTCAGGTGGATGTGCGTATTAAACATTTCTGGGATRTTTTKTTTCAGSTCATGAAACATGGGACCAACACTTTTACATGTTGCYTTTATATTTTTGTTCAGTCTATTTGAGGAAGAGGGGGATATATATTCTGAGAACTGGACAAACATAAACAAGTACATTTTTGTAAAGATCAACAAATAGATCAAATAACCTTGGTTATTAATGTTTCTYTATATTGTGACATAAAACTAATGTAAACGTATTCATTGATTTGTGTTTCAGGTTTCGAATCTCCTCATTGTGAAGACACACACACAGAGGCCAGTGCAGAGAAGCGGAAGCTTCGGTCTACACACAGCACCATTGCTCGAACTGCAGTCCCCCCCACTTCTCCAGCCTATATCTCCCCCTGCTTCTGGACCCAAGGCTAGCCTCAGCATGGTCACCAACATCCCTACACTTCTGGTTGTAGACCCCACTACCTCCAACATGGGACAGCCATATGATACAACACAGCTCAACCCTCCTGTCAACTGTACCAGCATCTCCAATTCACCCATTGGTCACACAGGGTCCCCACAGACATCTCATAGCTTCAGTACCGTGTCTATCCCTATAGGAGGTGGTGTCACTGTCCCCCCATTGAGTGAGGGGAAGAAAGACGGGCTGCTATTGGWGGAGAACCAACAGGAAGCGGCCCCAGGATCCAGCGCTGACTCGCCCCACGTTCTAAAATGGAGACTGCGAGTGCAGGAAACCTCAGACARCGATACCTCACCCATCGCTACTCTCACACCTCCTCCCAACCCMTTGACTAGCATAAAACTCTTACCCATTCAGCATCCCAGTCAAACATCCTCTTTCACCCCAACACAGACTCCTTTCAAATATCAAGGTGCTCAGATTTCTCAAAGTGGGAATGTACAAAATGTACGATCGCCTACATTGCAGGGGCTCACCAAAAGCCCTATCTACATAAGCCCAATGGGTCCGCCCAAGCCAGTGCCGGGGGAGTCGGAAGAGGAGACTCTGAGGAAGAAGAGGGAGTACTGGAGGGTGAGGAAGAAGGAGCAGAGAGCCAGGAAAGCAATGAGAGATGGGGAGATGACAGAGAAGAGGCCCTCGGTCAACTGGCAGCCCATCCTTCCTAACACTCATCATCCTCAACAGCTGCTTGAGGAGATGGAGACACAGGTAACATTTTCAATAGTCAACATTTCAAAGAAAAGGCCATATAATATTGTAATAAGTCAGAATTGTATGTTTAACCATTGACTGAACRGTAACTTTGCTTAAATCATGCATTGATACCAAGGGTTGAGGATTCAGCCTTGGGTAACTTTCATTCCTCTTGGTCAGTTCATTTTTTTTTTTAGGGCTGACTAACTTCTTTCGTTTTTTTCTCAACCAAAGGAACAGGATCCTGACCGGTGGTTCAACACCTCCGAGGACTCTGAACTACTTCTGAGGTGAGACAAGTTTTCAGACTTCTCTGTGACGTTTCTGTTACCTCAGTGTGTGTGTTGGTAGTAATCATAACTGATGTCCTTTTTTCCATAGTACTTCCACAGAGACAGACATGTGCTACTTTCCTGACTTTGGCCAAACTGAACCTTTAGAAGGTAATACATTTGATACTTCTAGATCTTTTCAGCCTAAATCTAGCTATAGGCCTTTCTTAGAGTAACCTTGTTGTCTTAGTAGAAAATGTGGCTAACTAGCCCAAATATTTATTCAAATATGTTGGACCCCTGGATGGTAGAAAGTCATCATGGACTAGTAGAAATTGCAGTCTACTGGCCCGACTGACCAGTTCCCAAAATCCTAAAGTTCCATGTCTCACAATACCACTATCTTTCCTCTAGACGAATCAGAGCTCCTTTTCCTACACGACGATCTTGGCGACAACTACGACGGCGCCATCTCGGATGCTGTATGGAGGAATCGCTACCTCATGGACTACGACCCGCTGAACCAGCTGCTGGTGTGCATGGTGTGCGGGGAGCTCCAGTACTCCCACAGCCTGGAGGGGGTGAGGGCCCACATTGACGAGGCCCACCCAGATACCCTGAGCCTGGAGTCCCCGGAGCACCTTCGCATCCTAGAGGCCTGGGACGAGCAGGTGTCCAGGAGAGAACGCTTCTTCACCAGCCAGCTGCAGCAACACAGTGGGACGATGGGAGGTAATTAGGCTATATTAGAGGGCCCAGAGTTCTTCCTGTTCCTGGCGATGGGGAAATTTGGTATTGAGTATTTCTGTTATATKCAAGCACATTTTGTTTCAGGGGACAGTGTCAACCTCCCAGCAGAAGTAATGGTTGATACAGAGGACTCGTCATACCCGACGAACAGCAAAAGCTCTAGAACGATTAAAAGACTCTGAGGGCTAAGGTGAGCATTTGAGCCTTCATAACTGTACATTGCACAGACACCATCCATGTCTGTATATCATAATGTTGACCGTAGCTCTCTGTATACCAAGGGGTGTATTCTTATGTCTGTAGGAATACGTTTTTCCGACACATTGTTTGACAAACTCGTACGTCCTACCTACTTGTCCTAATTTACAGAAGCACAAATYGCTCAATTCCAGACAGCATAAAACAATAGAGGAAGTGAAAACATTTCTGCTGTTTTCTTTTGTGTATTATCTTTTCCGGAGCAGTTCCTCTACAAAGGATGAACTAAACTTGGAACTGTATAACTGTATAGGGGACATGGAACGACAAGAGGCAAGCTTTACCTCATTAACTTTGGGATAGACCCACACATATACACACACCCACACGCACTAATYTATCTTCTTGCTGMMTTTTTTTTACCCCMTTTTATCCCCAATTTCGTGGTATCCAATTGGTAGTTACAATCTTGTCCCATCGCTGCAACTCCTGTACGGACTCGGGAGAGGAGACGGTCGAGAGCCATGCGTCCTCCGAAACACYACCCAACCAAGCCACACTGCTTCTTTGACACAATGCCCACTTAACCCGGAAGCCAGTTGCACCAATGTGTCGGAGGAAACACCGTACACCTGGCTACTGTGTCAGCGTGCACTGTRCCCGGTCCGCRACAGGAGTCGCTAGTGCGCGATGGGACAAGGACATCCCTGCCGGCCAAATCCTCCCCTAACCCGGACGACACTGGGCCAATTGTGCGCTGCCCCATGGGTCTCCCGGTRGCGGCCYGCTGCGACAGAGCCTGGACTCGAACCCAGAATCTCTAGTGGCACAMCTAGCWCTGCGATGCAGTGCTTTAGACCACTGRGCCACTCGGGAGGCCTTCTTGATGTTTTAGCGCCATTTTGTAGCGATCATCATTCACTACTACTACTACACCATGTCTCCTGTGCCCTAAACCAAAATAATACACTGCTCAAAAAAATAAAGGGAACACTTAAACAACACAATGTAACTCCAAGTCAATCACACTTCTGTGAAATCAAACTGTCCACTTAGGAAGCAACACTGATTGACAATAAATTCACATGCTGTTGTGCAAATGGAATAGACAAAAGGTGGAATTATAGGCAATTAGCAAGACACCCCCAATAAAGGAGTGGTTCTGCAGGTGGTGACCACAGACCACTTCTCAGTTCCTATGCTTCCTGGCTGATGTTTTGGTCACTTTTGAATGCTGGCGGTGCTTTCACTCTAGTGGTAGCATGAGACGGAGTCTACAACCCACACAAGTGGCTCAGGTAGTGCAGCTCATCCAGAATGGCACATCAATGCGAGCTGTGGCAAGAAGGTTTGCTGTGTCTGTCAGCGTAGTGTCCAGAGCATGGAGGCGCTACCAGGAGACAGGCCAGTAATCAGGAGACGTGGAGGAGGCCGTAGGAGGGCAACAACCCAGCAGCAGGACCGCTACCTCCGCCTTTGTGCAAGAAGGAGCAGCACTGCCAGAGCCCTGCAAAATGACCTCCAGCAGGCCACAAATGTGCATGTGTCTGCTCAAACGTGTCAGAAACAGACTCCATGAGGTGGTATGAGGGCCGACGTCCACAGGTGGGGGTTGTGCTTACAGCCCAACACCGTGCAGGACGTTTGGCATTTGCCAGAGAACACCAAGATTGCAAATTCGCCACTGGCGCCTGTGCTCTTCACAGATGAAAGCAGGTTCACACTGAGCACATGTGACACGTGACAGTCTGGAGACGCTGTGGGAACGTCTGCTGCCTGCAACATCCTCCAGCATGACCGGTTTGGCGGTGGGTCAGTCATGGTGTGGGTGGCATTTCTTGGGGGCCGCAAGCCCTCCATGGGCTCGCCAGAGGTAGCCTGACTGCCATTAGGTACCGAGATGAGATTCTCAGACCCCTTGTGAGACCATATGCTGGTGCGGTTGGCCTGGGTTCCTCCTAATGCAAGACAATGCTAGACCTCATGTGGCTGGAGTGTGTCAGCAGTTCCTGCAAGAGGAAGGCATTGATGCTATGGACTGCCGCCCGTTCCCCAGACCTGAATCAATTGAGCACATCTGGGAATCATGTTCGCTCCATCCACCAACGCCACGTTGCACCAAAGACTGTCCAGGAGTTGGCGGATGCTTTAGTCCAGTCTGGGAGGAGATCCCTCAGGAGACCATCCGCCACCTCATCAGGAGCATGCCCAGGCGTTGTAGGGAGGTATACAGGCACGTGGAGGCCACACACACTACTGAGCCTCATTTTGACTTGTTTAAGGACATTACAATCAAAGTTGGATCAGCCTGTAGTGTGGTTTTCCACTTTAATTTTGAGTGTGACTCCAAATCCAGACCCCCATCGGTTGATAAATTTGATTTCCATTGATAATTTTTGTGTGATTTTGTTGTCAGCACATTCAACTATGTAAAGAAAAAAGTATTTAATAAGAATAGTTCATTCATTCAGATCTAGGATGTGTTATTTTAGTGTTCCCTTTATMTTTTTGAGCAGTGTATATCAATGAGGGATGTCACTGGGCTCTATAATGTCGTTGTGCTTTATAACATACTAAAGCACAGTCAGGGCTCTCCCTCAGTCCACAGCACTGGGTTAACTTAACCTCCCTATTATGTGTCCATGACAAACAGGTCAGTGATGTTTTTCAATCTGAATGAATGTGTCCTTACTCTRCAATGTATCAGGATCTATATGATCCAGGTTTTTAAGGGTAAATAGCAGACCTGTGAATTTGACTTAGAGACCATGCGTCCATTGAAATGGTCTACAGGTGATCAATTGTTCAATGATTGATATTTGTCTGTACATACAGTACATTTTATAATTTTACTTAATGATAAGTTTATTTAATATTTCTCACAAATACTATCAGTTTTGTATAAAGTTTTGTACTGTATTAACAATTTGTTATTCAGGTCCAAGACCATCAGTTTTATTTCTTCCCTTTTCACAAGGGACATCCTTGCATGAGGGTATTCTAAATATGTCCTAAAATGTACTGGTATAATTATTTTTCTTGCAGCATACTGTATCTACAAGACTGACTCTTCAAAATACTTATTTGACACACAAAACAACATGTTTTCATAAATCGTTGTTCTGGAATATAGAAATGTTCTTCCTTTTAATAAATGTAAACATTGTTTTTGTAATGCTGATTTGACAAATGTATTTCTGCACTGTAAATACAACACAAAATCGTTATGTTTAAAGGGGTGGTGAAATGTCAAAACCCTTTTAATGTATTATTTGATTGCCTATCACTTAATTGTTGCTCACGTTTTGTTTCTGATCTGATTCATATTTCCTTGTCTATTTATACTGTATACATTATTCTTAATGCCTTTATTTAGTCTGAACAATCAGTCAGTGGCACAGATATAGATTATTATTACATTTWATTTAATTGTATCCCTGATTTTTAACAATCAATTATCAGCATATGTATTTTTTATTACTTTTTAAACAAACAAAAAAATATTGATCCATTGGCCTGCTGCTTGGTTGTTTTATATACTTCCTATATGTAACAGAAAATGTGTGGAATGGACTTCCATTTGTATTGTTTTTGGTTCACCAATATGCTGACAATAATGTCCTATAGAGCACAAAGCTTTGGAAGTCAGTCTTCTGTTGTCTTAACAGACTGAAAATGCATTGAAAACAGATTGTACTGTGATTTAACTTTTTCTTGTACAGCTGTAGCAAACTGTAAATGTACAGGGGACACTGACCAAGCTGTATGATTATACCTGTTGAGAATGTACCTCTTTGAATTGGTTCCTACCTTTGTCTGTTTTAAAAGGGAATGTTCAAATGCCTTTTCGGTACTAATAAACCCTTTTTTCTATCTTTTAAAAGTGGTTCTGATTTATTGCTAGCTGGCACTATCAAGGAGGGTGTATATGAGGCCATAACTTTATCCCCATTGTCAACAATACTTAAAGATAAGTCAACAATGTGCATCACAATTCACTTCAACTGTCCAATTTTTTTTGAAAAGGTGATACATATTTAAGGCAACTGACTGAGTTAATGTCAATGCACACTAGTTTCAACACTGATTTAGGTTGTCACCCTTCACTCAGGTACAAAGTAACAAATATAATGAAAATACTATGAAAACAGTATGGTACGCATAAGAGATTATGTACATCAGTTGTATATTTTTCCTGATTTGAGGCTTTCTTGAATCTTGACACGGTGCTAATTAAAAGTAAGCGCAAGAGCCTTGTCAAAGACATTTAAGACAACATTAAATGAGTTTAGAGGGCGTTGGGTTAAATAAGTACCTAAGCTTGGTTTCTTGAAACCTACAAGTTGACAATAGGTGGGTACAGTATACTTCGGTATTAAATCCACTTATTTAATGAAATCCTATTACCAGATTTTTATGAGGGCKAGGAGTGACCTGACAAGGAAGAGTTAGTTATGATAAAAGCTCTCAGCTAATACTCTCTCTGGTAGAGAAATGGGCTCTGTCACAGTCCTGTAGCTGTTTACTGCTTCCCTCTCAAACGCTACGGCGATGTTCCTCCTCCACAACAATGTAGGGYTCCGTCTCTTCCTCTCCTGATATATAGGATCCTGACTAGTCTCCCTGCTGCTGAAAAACATCCCCACAGCATGACGCTGTCTCCACCATGCTTCACCTTAGGGATGGTGCCAGGTTTTCCTCCAGACGTGACACTTGGCATTCAGGCCAAAGAGTTCAATCTTGGTTTCATCAGACCAGAGAATCTTGTTTCTCATGGTCGAGGTGCCTTTTGGRACCTGGAATGCATTTCAATTAATWGGTGTGCCTTGTTAAAAGTTCATTTGTGAAATGTATTTTCCTTAATGCATTTGAGCCAATCAGTTGTGCTGTGACAAGGTAGGGGTGGTATACAGAAGATAGCCTTTTTTGGTAGAAGACCAAGTCCATATTATGGCAAGAACAGCTCAAATAAGTGAAGAGAAATGACAGTCCATCATTACTTTAAGACATGAAGGTCAGTCAATCCGGAAAATTTCAAGAACTTTTAAAGTTTCTTCACCTGCAGTTGCAAAAACCATCAGCCACTATGATGAAACTGTCTCTCATGAGGACCGCCACAGGAAAGGAAGACCCAGAGTTACCTCTGCTGTTGAGGATAAGTTCATTAGAGTTAACTGCACCTCAGATTGCAGCCCAAATAAATGCTTCACAGAGTTCAAGTAACAGACACATCTCAACATCAACTGTTCAGAGAAGACTGCATGAATCAGGCCTTCATGGTCAAATTGCTGCAAAGAAACCACTACTAAAGGACACCAATAAGATTAAGAGACTTGCTTGGGCCAAGAAACACGAGCAATGGACATTAGACTGGTGGAAATCTGTCCTTTGGTCTAATGAGTCCAAATTTTTGATTTTTGGTTCCAACCGCCATGTCTTTGTGAGACGCAGAGTTGGTGAACGGATGATCTCTGCATGTGTGGTTCCCACCGTGAAGCATAGAGGTGTGATGGTGTGGTTGTGCTTTGCTGGTGACACTGTCAATGATTTATTTAGAATTCAAGGCACACTTAACTAGCATGGCTACCACAGCATTCTGCAACAATACACCATCCCATCTGGTTTGAGCTTAGTGGAACTATAATTTGAAACAACACACCTCCAGGCTGRGTAAGGGGTATTTGACCAGGAAGGAGAGTGATGGAGTGCTGCATCAGATGACCTGGCCTCCACAATCACCCGACATCAACCCAATTGAGATGGTTTGGGATGAGTTGGACRGCAGATTGAAGGAAAAGCAGCCAACAAGTGCTCAGCATCTGTGGGAACTCCTTCAAGACTGTTGGAAAAGCATTCCAGGTGAAGCTGGTTGAGAGAATGCCAAGAGTGTGCAAAGCTGTCATCAAGGGTGGCTACTTTGTTTAACACTTTTTTGGTTACTACATGTTTCCATGTGTTATTTTATAGTGTTGATGTCTTCACTATTATTCTAAAATMTAGAAAATATGAAAAATAAAGAAAACCCTGGAATGAGTAGGTGTGTCCAAGCTTTTGACTGGTAACAACATTGAGAACCGTATGTTTGCAGTGCATCATCTGGAGTTGCACCTAGCCAATGATAACTGATAAATTAAATATAGGTTGTTAGTGATGCGGTTGAGACTGAGGCGGACCAAGTCAACAAGGTCCCCAGGGAGCTGCAGGGGGACGGGAAAGGGGTTGGCGTGCTTGAACTTGGGGAACCATTAGAAGATGCGCTGGTACTTCCTCATAGGGTGAATCTTGTCCCTGAAGATCTGGACCTTAAGTCTCGACATTTGGCATGATACCTGATGATACAGAACATGAATGAATGACAAAAAAAGGGTCTGTCAATGAAATCTCTAGCTTCATATTTTAATGGTTTGAGAGCCACTGTTCTGAAAACTGTGGGCCAAATCGCGCTCTCTCTCTCTCTCTCTCTCTCTCTCTCTCACACACACCACTGTTACCCCTATATTCATTTAGCAGGGACGGGCAACCGCTGCTAAATTGTTGCCGCCACGAAATATATATATTTTTTAAACAATACAAATGTGGGGTTTGGTAAAATGTTGTCAGTATAAATATAAACGACTAAAACCAGATGTAAAGTATGTAGAAAAGTTAATCGACCTATATATTTTTTAAATAAGATKATCTTTGACAACTAACAACCACCACTAAAAACTAGAGTCAGAGAGAATCTAAAATTCCAAAAGTGTCATGGCATGGGGCCCCCATTGATTTTGTTACATTTCAGTCACTCAGATAGCATAAGCCATGGCAAAATGTGTAGTATTGCAGGAAATTWGCTTTAAAATAGCAAAACTGTGTCTGTGGCCAAGAGGAGGGTCATTAAAATATTTGGTCGGAGACCACGCAATTGGCCACGCCCACTAGCACGCCCCTACGCTAACTTTGCCACCGTTGCTGAAACAAATCGTAGGGGAAACAGTAAACACACAACACAAKCACACCACTGTCTCCCCCCCAACCACCATAGTTCTCCATCTGTTCCAGCAGGTGCACCCCACACTCCTGCTGTCGGGGGTAGTGMTTGAACATGCACTGGATAAAGTTCCTGGGCACAAACACCTCCTTGGGGAAAACATCCAACAGCTTGTTGTAAACTGTAAGGTCCCGTTCCACACCGAACTCTGGCACCTTCTTCAAGGCTGCGTAAATGAACTCTACGCGACCTCGATGCCATATGCCCCTCTTCCTGAAGACATCCACCACTCCGTTGAAGGTGGCTTTAGTCTTMGCCTTCCTGGCCAKCCTCTCAAACAGGTCATCATGAGTTATCAGTGACTTGTCATTTATTCTACCCTCGTCCTCTTAGGTCTGTGGGTACGAGCTGGCTCTTWTAACATCCAGGGCTGCCATGGAAACGCCTCAGTGCCTGTTGAGGAKGAGGAAATGTATTGARGAGGAGATACAAGCAGTCAACATAGTTCAACAAAATGCATAAAAAGGGTAACTTGATACACCGTAGTGCAGGGCTCTCCAACCTTGTTCCTGGAGAGCTACTATCCTGTAGGTTTTCATTCCAACCCTAATCTAGTGCATTTGTTTCTAATAATGAATTGGTTTATAAGATGAATCAGGTTAGTTACAACTGGGGTTGGAGTGAAAACCTACAGGATAGCTCACCTYGAACATGGTTGGAGAGCCCTGCCATAGTGCTCCTAACCCTACGATTGAGGATAACGATCATCCATCYCTATCCACTCAAATTTAACTACCATGTCGATGTGATTACCTGGGGAAATTCCTATGGATTTAGGGTGTGACATACCTGGCCACAGGTGTTGTGTAGTGTAATTAGGGGAAATGCTGTGGCTGTCTGACACAGGGTAGCARGTTGGACAGCTMCTCTGACAGAGGGGGCCAGGAACCACACACCCTGGAACCGGAGTAGACAGCGGGCACTGTTCATGGTTCATGCATCATGTGGCTCCTACAAAAGAGAAGAGTGAAGCTGACATGATTAACAAGATAAGCAGATGGGACAAATAGTACAGGGACACTATGAATCTGCACTAATATTAATATATTGTGACAGCTTGCAAAACATACGTGCAGATTAATCTCTGTGGTTTTAATGGAAGCATGAAACAAACAGACATAAACACAGGAAAACATACTGTATCTTTTACCTAGCTATAAGTAGCCATGTTCAATTTATGACTATGTGACAATTCAACTTGTGAGTGACCTTAAAAGCTCGCAAGTTATACGTAGAGGTAAAKGTGTGGTGAGATTAATCTCCATTGTATCAAGTCTCCTTCAGACATGTCACTCCATGGGCATCTCCATGTAGAACCCCCGGATGCATTTCCTGGTTCAACCGGGTTTTTGTTCCCCCATCATAACAAAAACAAGGACGCCGAGCTTTAGTTCCGCCATGGTGTAGATGAAGATAAGTACAAAAACACGCCACCAGGTGGCAGGAAATATCTTTGAAATTAAAAWTATCAGTTGAACAGAACTTTTGGATGACAGGAGGTATAACTCAAAAGGTAGTACTACAACGTTTCAGTAAGGAGCATTTTATTATTACATACACACATAGCCATCGCAAAACGCGGGGATAGTTATACCATACTTGTCTCCACGAGCATACTTTAGGAAATTCTGGTGCGGAGTCTATGTGAATCTATTGGGTGAATTTGCACTTGTCCCCCCAATGTTCAGCTCATTTCCTGGATTTGTGTAAAGTATTTGAGTGCATTCTTTTTTTGGGGGGGGGGGGGGGTTTCCACACAATCCTCTCTAGCAACTGCGCACGTTGCCATGCGTGTCTCCTCTCTTTTCTAAAGAAACAACTTCAGCGCGAGCTCCCGGGTGTGATTTCTGACACCCTCCGGGGTCGAGCAGCAGCATGGAAAATACACCCCAAAACAAACTCCACTCCTAGAAGACAGTAAATAACTTCTGGGCAATCAGTCATGGATGGTTCTACGAATAGCCTAGGTAAGTAAAGCATCTAAAATCGTATTTGTAGTTAACCGTTTTAAACTTTGAGTTGCTACTTTCTGTATCTCAACCACACAGTTACTTATGTGGGCGTATCAGTCTGCAAATTACAAAGCAGCATGTGTAGTTTGTGCGAAACATGCAATTGAAAAACTGAAAACACACCTTTGCAATTGTATAAAGGAGTAATAGCACTTTGATGATAACCTAGGGCCAATGATGTTATGTGCTTTCAGTTTGTAAGGATTTTGCTATGTTCTTGTTCACTGTTTTAAATCATGAAAATGCACTTTGTTGTATCCTCTAGGTAAGTGTGAAACAAAGTCATTTATATCCCCCATCTCTCTTGAGTRAGGGTGTGCATATGGAGTTCTGGTGAATGTACTGGCAGACGTGGGAACAGAATGTTATCTAGAATGTTCTCTCCCAATTGGGTAGGATGCTAGATTACTTTTTGCCAGGTTAGCTCCTTAGTTTGTGGTCTCTTGACTGTTTCTATGGCAAGGCAACCCCATTAGCTACYCCAATAAAGAGAACAGGTATGCATTCAAATTGATTGATTTTAATTTGAATAGTGATGTATCACTATAAGCTCCTTGATCACGCTAAAACAACAGTCATATTCAAAGTTCCKGGGCGACAGTCCTATATGGAAGTTAGTTCAGTGCATTGATGAACAGGCTAGACACAATTTAATCTGTCCAGAGTTATGGATGCATTTAAAGCCCTGTCAGAGTTCTACAGTCACYGTAGTTGTTGGACCACCATCTGCACTTGAGAAACTTCAACGGTTCCTAGATCAAGCAAGAGAGAGGAACTATAACTATAAACCGCATATTGACATGATGGGTGTTCAAGATTTTTAGTAGCCCTTACCATATGATGCATGAACTAATTTGGGGGTACCTACCCACCTCTAACCCAAACATCTTTGGGCATGGTTTTAAATGTAAATAAACAGATATTCAGTATTAATTGTMTTTCCCTCCATTTTGCAGTAGCATTGGTTATGTTGCTACCGCCTTGGCAATGCAACTTTTAATGGGTTCTATAAAGGAGTAGAATGGGAGCCATTGTGGCGTATCTGTCTCAGTCCCACTTTAGGTGCTGCTGTTTTGTTTACCGTCTTGTAAACGGGGCACACAGGGGTACAGTCAATAATTGAGAGCATCAAAACCGTGATGTGTCATAGTATTTGGTATTTTATTAGGATCCCCATTAGCTGTTTCGAAAGGAGTAGCTACTTTTCCTGGGGTCCACATAAAACATGTAACATGACATAATACAGAACATTAATAGACAAAAACAGATCAAGTACAGAACTACGTAAATGTAAAAATGGCACACACAGCCTACATATCAATACATAKACACAATATCTAGGTCAAATAAGGGAGAAGCGTTGTGTCCCGTGAGGGGTTGATATATCTGTTTTTTGAAACCAGGTTTGCTGTTCATTTGAGCAATATGAGATGGAAGGGAGTTCCATGCAATAATGGCTCTATAATACTGAAAGCTTTCTTGAATTTGGAGACTGTGAAAAGACCCCTTTGGCATGTCTGGTGGGGTAAGTGTGTGTGTCAGAGCCGTGTGTAAGTTGACTGCAAACAATTTGGAATTTTCAATACATTAATGTTTCTTATAAAAAGAAGTGATGCAGTCGGTCTCTCCTTAACTCTTAGCCAAGAGAGACTGGCATGCATCGTATTGATATTAGCCCTCTGACTACAATGAAGTGCAAGACGTGCCGCTCTGTTCTAGCTATAGCTTAACTAGGTCTTTCTTTGCAGCACTTGACCACATGACTGGACAATGATCAAGATAAGATAAAACTAGAGCCTGCAGGACTTGCTTTTTTGTGTGTGATGTCAAAAAAGCAGAACATKTCTTTTATTATGGAAAGACCTCTCCCCATTTTTACAACCATTGAATCTATGTTTTGGTCCATGACAGTTTACAATCTAAGGTAACAGCAAATCATTTAGTCTCCTCAACTTGTTCAACAGTCGCACCATTCATTACCAGATCCAGCTGAGGTCTAGAGCTTAGGAAATGATTTGTACCAAATACAATGCTCTTAGTTTTAGAGACGTTCAGGACCAGTTTATTAATGGCCACCCATTCCAAAACAGACTGCATCTATTTGTTTAGGGTTTCAGTGACTTCATTAGCTGTGGTTGTTGACACATATGGCTGAATCATTAGCATACATGGACACAAAGGCTTTGTTTAATGCCAGTGGCAGGTCATTGGTGAAAAGAGTAGAGGGCCTAGAGAGCTGCCCTGCGGTACACCACACCCTACATGTTTGAAATTATAGAGACTTCCATGAAAGAAAACCCTCTGTGTTATATTAGATAGATAGCTCTGGATCCAGGTTGAAAAGCCATAAAACATGTTTTCTCAACAACAGGTTATGGTCAATAATATCCAAGGCTGCACTGAACTCTAACAGTAGAGCTCCCACAATCTTCTATTATCAATTTCTTTCAACAGTCATTTGTGTCAGTGCATTATATGTTGAGTAAATTGCGACTGACTGATCTACAAATAATATTGAGTAGTTAGTTAGTTATGATTTTTKGATCAATCAGTCTCAACTCGCCTTTAAAGTCGGCTGCAATATCTAACGGGCCCAATATCACATGGAGAGGCAGACGCCCCGTTAGCAACTGTGGGTAATGCCTGTCTGTCAGTATGTTTTAGAGGTCGACCGATTATTCGCATGGCCGATTAATTACGGCCGATTTCAAGTTTTCATAACAATCAGTAATCGGCATTTTTGGACGCCGATTATGGCTGATTACATTGCAATCCACGAGGAGACTGTGTGGCAGGCTGACCACCTGCTATGAGAGTGCAGCAAGGAGCCAAGGTAAGTTGCTAGCTAGCATTAAACTTACCTTATAAAAACAATCAATCTTACCATAATCACTAGTTAACTACACATGGTTGATGATATTACTAGTTTAACTAGCTTGTCCTGCATTGCATATAATCAATGTGGTGCCTGTTAATTTATCATCAAATCACAGCCTACTTCYCCAAACGGGTGATGATTTAACAAAAGCGCATTTGCGAAAAAGCACAATCGTTGCAACAATGAACCTAACCATAAACATCAATGCCTTTCTTAAAATCAATACACAAGTATATWTTTTTAAACCTGCATATTTAGTTAWGAAATTCATGTTAGCAGGCAATATTAACCAGGGAAATTGTGTCACTTCTCTTGCGTTCTGTGCACGCAGAGTCAGGGTATATGCAGCAGTTTGGGCCGCCTGGCTTGTTGCGAACTGTGTGAAGACCATTTCTTCCTAACAAAGACCGTAATTAATTTGCCAGAATTTTACATAATTATGACATAACATTGAAGGTTGTGCAATGTAACAGCAATATTTAGACTTAGGGTTGCCACCAGTTCGATAAAATACATAACGTTTCTGTGTTTCACTGAAAGAATAAACATTTAGTTTTCGAAATGATAGTTTCCGGATTTGACCATATTACTGACCTYAGGCTCGTATTTCTGTGTTTATTATATTATAAGTCTATGATTTGATATTTGATAGAGCAGTCTGACTGAGCGGTGGTAAGCAGCAGCAGGCTCGTAAGCATTCATTCAAACAGCACTTTCTTGTGTTTGCCAGCAGCTCTTCGCAATGCTTGAAGCACAGCGCTGTTTATGACTTCAAGCCTATCAACTCCCGAGATTAGGCTGGCAATACTATAGTGTCTATAAGAACATCCAATAGCCAAAGGTCTATGAAATACAAATGGTATAGAGAGAAATAGTCCTATAATAACTACAACCTAAAACTTCTTAACTGGGAATATTGAAGACTCATGTTAAAAGGAACCACCAGCTTTCATATATTCTCATGTTCTGAGCAAGGAACTTAAACGTTAGCTTTTTTACATGGCACATATTGCACTTTTACTTCCTTCTCAAACACTGTTTTTGCATTATTTAAACCAAATTAAACATGTTTCATTATTTATTTGAGACTAAATAGATTTTATTTATGTATTATATTAAGTTAAAATAAAAGTGCTCATTCAGTATTGTTGTAATTGTCATTATTACATATATATATATATATATATAAAAATCGGCCGATTTAATTGGTATAGGCTTTTTTTGGTCCTCCAATAATCGGTATCTGCGTTGAAAAATCATAATCGGTCGACCTCTAGTATGTTTCACTCACAGCTAACTAGAATATGTCCCACTAAGCACAGATCTGGGATCAGCTTATCCTACAACAATTCTAACCTCAGCTATTTACGGCTTACAAAGTGAAACTGCCACCCAGGATGGGACTGTCAGTGGGCTGTCAGTGAGTTTACTGTTAGGGATTGTGGGTATTAGGCTGAACTGTCCATAAAATCACAAATGTCTCCACCCCCATAGCTAGCTGATAATTCCATGCTGCCCTGTCACAAATCACTGTTGATTAGGGTCTGAGAACATGTCAGATAGCTTGCTTCTATCTGGACCTCTTCATTTGGTTATGGTTTTCATTGCGGTAGTCGGTAGAAGGTTTGTTCATAACTTGCTTTATCTACACATGAGAAAAATTGCAGGTGCTTTTGACATGGTTGACTATACCCAGCATCTCCTTTGCACTACCATCCTCTGTGTGTGTGAGAGAACATACTGGTATTACTGTTAACATTTGATACCTCATCGCTTTATCTGCATGCAAAGCAAGAARGCTCTTGCAAAATTTCCCTCCGATTTTAAGTTTAGTGACACTGTGTTGACCCCAAACAGCTCAAGAGAAATCTCTGTGGGTGTTTAATGTTTATTTTCAGATTGTTTTAATCCTCTTAATCTTGTGTTGAGCTTCAATATTTGCGACCAACATTTAATCTTCAGCTAGTATCAAATACAGAGTATTCTTCGGCAGGCTTTGGTGTGTCAAGGATTGATGTAGGTTGAGCAGCCGACGAAAGTCCACACATTTCCATCAGACAATGCTACTCTGAAATTTCTCCTAGGATAATAAGATATGATCATAGAGCAGCGTTTTCTATTAAACTTTAGACAGGGAGTAATAGCAGCAGACAGTATTKATTTCCCTGCATATATTCTCGCAGGTGTGGCTGAGTCTGTCAGTGTGTTCTGCTGTAATGTAGCTATATCTCTCTGTTTCGGTTCAGTGTGCAAAGTTAGATGGAAGACGGCATCGCCCACAGCTCGTGCAGAGGTGTAAAGTAAGGCACAGGATGTATTGTGGTGGCATCGTGCTCGTGATGACATGGGTCCCGGGGACAAGTGACGGGGACAGACGCTCTCTGTAGGTGGTGAATGCCACCCGTCACGGTGCATCACTGGAAAGGAGTTGACAAAGGGTGGGTGAAATGTGGGAAGAGGCTGTGTGTGGACGTGTTMAATTCTTCTTGTGGGGACCAGAAGTCCCAAATGGGGAAATGTTGTTAGTCCCAACTAGMTCAAATGCTATTTCTAYGGGGTTTGGGGTTATGGTTGGGAGCTAGGGTTCAGGTTAGGTGTTTGGGTTAGGGAAAATAGGATTTTGAATGGGACTGAATTGTGTGTCCCCTCAAGGTTAGCTGTACAAGACTGTGTGTGTGTATGTGTGTGCTGTCAATCCTTACTCTTGAGAGTCTAGGATGGAAAATAACCGTCACGTCTCGATTTTAAGACTGTTTCAACCACAATGAAGTAACAGTGATAAATCAGTCGAACAATCTGTTGAGGTTAGATTGCAAGTAAGGACTTTGGATACATCAAGATAAGAAAATCCCAAACTATTAAGATTAGAAAAAACATCTATAAAACAWAAAGATAGAAACGAAAACGTCCTTATAGCCATAAAACCACTATGTTGACACCAATTCAAACCTCGATTAAAAAGTACTTTTTCCTTTTAATTTAACTACAGTTCTTCAAAAAGTCAGCCTGGGCAAAATATTTATTTGAAATGTTTAACCTTTATTTATCTAGGTGAGTCAATTTCTTTACAATGACGGCCTGGCCAGTGACAACTGAGAAGTGCTGTGCAATAAATAAAATACATAAAAAAAATACAAAAAAACATTAAATCACAGGACAAGACAGACATCACAACACAGAAGCACATGGACATATGACAAACAAGTCAATCCAGAACAGTTACAGCACGAGGAGAACAGATATCATAAAACAACATCTAGATGATGTTGCTCTAATTTGACTCTTTTCTGTGCTGAGTGGCCTGGGCCATCTGAGGTGTTGTGGGCGGTAAAGGGCTCTACACCAGGGATCATCAACTAGATTCAGACGCAGGCCTATTTTTATATATATTTTCTTTTCTTGAGCGGATGGTCGGTGGGGCGGAACATACAGTTCATTCAGAAAGTATTCAGACACCTTGACTCTTACCACATTTAAAAAAAAATATTTAACCTTTATTTAACTAGTCAAGACAGTTAAGAACAAATTCTTATTTACAATGACGGCCTACTGGTGAACAGTGGGTTAACTGCCTTGTTCAGGGGCAGAACGACAGACTTTTACCTTGTCAGCTCGGAGATTTGATCCAGCAACCTTTCGGTGTGCTGGCACGACGCTCTAACCACTAAGCTGCCGCCACATTTTTTAAGTTACAGCCTTATTCTAAAATGGATTAAATAAAACAAAATCCTCATCAATCTACACACAACACCCCATAATGTCAAAGTGAAAACAGGTTTTTAGAAATCTTTGCACATTTATAAAACATTAAAAACAGAAACCTTATTTTCTAAAGTATTCAGACCGTTTGCTATGAGACTCAATTGAACTCAGGTGCATCCTGTTTCCATTGATCATTCAATTGATTGGACATGATTTGGAAAGGCGCACACATCAGTCTATATATAAGGTCCCACAGTTGACAGTGCATGTCAGAGCAAAAACCAAGCCATGTGGTCGAAGGAATTGACCATAGAGCTCCGAGACAGGATTGTGTCGAGGCACAGATTTGAGGAAGGGTACCAAGACATTTCTGCAGCATTGAAAGTCCCCAAGAACTCAGTGGCCTCCATCATTCTTAAATTTAACAAGTTTGGAACCACCAAGACTCTTCCTAGAGCTGGGCGCCCGGCCAAACTGAYCAATCGGGGGAGAAGGGTCTTGGTCAGGGAGGTGACCAAGAACCTGATGGTCACTCTGACAGAGCTCCAGAGTTCCTCTGTGGAGATGGGAGAACCTGCCAGAAGGACAACCCTCTCTGCAGCATTTCACCAATCAGGCCTTTATGGTAGAGTGGCCAGACGGAAGCTACTCCTCAATAAAAGGCACATGACAGCCCGCTTGGAGTTTGCCAAAAGGCAACTAAAGGACTCTCAGACAATGATAAACAAGATTCTCTGGTCTGATGAAACCAAGATTGAACTCTTTGGTCTGAATGCCAAGCGTCACGTCTGGAGYAAACCTGGCACCATCCRTACAGTGAAYCATGGTGGTGGCAGCATCATGCTGTGGGGATGTTTTTCAGCGGCAGGGGCTGGGAGACTATTCAGGATCGAGGGGAAGATGAACGGAGTAAAGTACAGAGAGATCCTTGATGAAAACCTGCTCCAGAGCGATTAGGACCTCAGACTGAGGCGAAGGTTCACCCTACAACCGGACAACGACCCTAAGCACACAGCCAAGACAATGCAGGAGTGGCTTCGGGACAAGTCTCTGAATGTTCTTGAGTGGCCCAGCCAGAGCCCGGACTTGAAACTGATCTAACATCTCTGGAGAGACCTGAAAATAGCTGTGCATCGACGCTCCACATCCAACCTGACAGAGCTTACTTATGTAAATGTGATATTTCATTWTTWTWTTTTTATACATTTGCAAAAATATCCCCAAACTGTTTTTGCTTTTTCATTATGGGGTATTGTGTGTAGATTGATGAGAAACAAATCTATTTTAGAATAAGGCTGTAACGAAGCAAAATGTGGAAAAGTCAAGGGGTCTGAATACTTTCCGAATGCACTGTAATTACAAATAATTTGTGGACTGCAAACTGACTGCGAGAAGCCCAAATATGTATAATGTTTGACTAAAACATAATKATTTCAAACCTTGCTTACATTTGTATACGATCATGATTTCTGAAATCAAAATCACTTGGGGCTGATTTCCTGATGTGTTTACAGTGTGTTATATTATGTCCATTATGCTCAGAGAACTTGGGGCTCCAAATATAACCATCCGCGGCGTAAAGCGTAATTGTGTTTTCTTTTCCTACCAGTATCGTTGTTTATCAGTTATCATCAGTGTGATGGTTCTGATATTCCTTGGTGATATGGCGTCCAACTCTATACAAACAGTGGCTTAAACTGATCCCTGGAATAACAATTTGTTGAGGCGTTGTTTGAGTTGGAGTCACTTTCATAAAGTCACCATAAATAATGAATGGAGAATGTAGTTGTGTATTTTACTACTGTTAGCCAGGTACTGCTTCGTCAAAAAACTATTTCCAGCTTTAGTTGATTTTAAAATGGATTGAGGGAGAGAGTGGATGTGTGTATGATGAGAGAAAGAGAAAGGAACAGAAAGCCAGAGAGAAAGAGATAAAAAGAGAAAGACGTGAAGAACAGAGCGGCTCCAACATTCAATCAGACCAGAGACCACACTCCACTCCAGCTCTCCAGATTGCTTCCAGCCCCATCCATTTCAGTCGTTGTGCATGTGTATGTTCCTCTCCAGCTTCCTTTGGGACTCACCCGCGGGCCTTGGCTTGTCATGAGAAAAAAAGTTGTAACGACAAAAAAAATAGAAGCTTGGAAATTTGTGACAAGGCAGCTGGGTGCGTGTGTCCGTCTGTGTGTGTGTGTGTGTCCGTGTGTGTGTGTGAGCAAACAACCCTCTCCAGTGTTCTCTAACAAATTGCAGCATTATTGCGCTAGACGCCGGTCTGGGCAATTCCAYTCCTCGGGGGCCTGATTGGTGTCATACTTTTCTCCCATCCCTAGCAAACGCAGCTGATTTTAACTAATTGCATTCTAAACTGAAGATCATGATTAGTTGARTATTGGAGTCAGGTGTGTTAGCTGGGACTGGGGCAAAAGTGTGACACCAATCAGGCCCCRGAGGACTGTAGTTGCCCAGGCCTGCTCTAGAGGAAACATAAACCCCTCTTCCTTTTCACTTCCTGAGGACATTCTATTCCCATCTGTTGCTCCTGTTCACAACCATAAATACCATACCTCCCCTAAAAACAGACCAAGAACACAAACCACTAATTACTTCCCGATGTGTTCAGGAGTGCTATTGGCTACGTTCTTGAACGTCCCCCTGAAAGATGGGTTGTGCCTAAGACTGCAACAGTTCTTGATCTTACTCATCACAAATTAATGAAGAATGATAAGGTATCTTACAGTAACCAATCTCTCCTTTGAGAGTGCAGACCTGCAGTACCTGCTGCAACAATGCAATGTACAGTAGTCCTGCAAGTTCCCAACTGTGCCTTTTGTACCTGCAAGTGGCCAGCAGTGTACCTTTTTATAATGGCTAAGGTCTCACCCAGTTTTGTAAAATGTGTTCCCTTTACGTACCACACTGCTTTTGTAGGTACACATATTGAAATGGAACTCTTTATTAAAAGTTGTATTAGTGGTAGAAGTTTGAATGGTTAGCATTAGCATTAGCAACAGCAACGGTAATAATACCAGGCAAACCTTAAATACACTGAACAAAAATATAAATGCAACATGTAATGTTGGTCCAATGTTTCATGAGCTGAAATGAAAAATCCCAGAAATGTTAGACTACGTGTAACCATGCCAGCCCAGGACCTCCACATCTGGCTTCATCACCTGTAACTCAGTAAAATCTTRGAAATTGTTGCATTTMATATTTTTGTTCAGTGTATATTACATTGTCATTTATGCGATGGCTCAAGATTCTGTCCACATTCTTGGCTTCATCTTTCAAGACCCCTTGGGATTTGATCTCTGACTCATAGCCACGTTTGCTCAGATCTGTGAGTTTTGGCATTTAATGCTAGTCTTGCTCCATTCGCCACAGATAATAGCAGTAATACTGTATTAATAACTTAATTTCTGTGTTTATTTAAATATGATAACTATACTGACTAAAGACCCATTATTCAGAGGTGCAGGCCCACACAATCTGAGATAAATCAAGACAACCTCTACATTATACACATTGTCATATGATTTTTTTCCTGTGTAAAGTTTGCGTGAGTCATTTTGTGTATGACGTTAAAGCCTCTTTCCTGCAYAAACACTCTGGGTTTGGATTGTGGGAGTGTTGGTGCTTTTAGTGCTTTTGTTTAGTTGTGTGTGTGCGCGAGCAAAAACGAGGCAGAGAAAGTGATAGAACGATTGCATGGAAGAGTCTGTCTGAATTGGAAGGTGAATAAAATAGATCATGTTTCAGTGATCATTAACAGTACACATAGTCCATTGTAATCTCTTCTTTCTCTCAGCTGTTTCTCATTTCTAACTGTTAAAAGTTTCGACCACAAGTCTTAACTTCATGCTTCGCAGTTGATCGAATCAGCTGAGATTTGCCAAAAACGATGGGAGTTGAAAGACTGAAAAGGAATCTCTTCCATGTTGCTGGCTTTTCATTTAGMTTTCAAGTCAGTGGATTGGAACAGAGGCTAATGTGTTACAACCCATTCCATAGAGATAGGCCTAAAATGTAAATACTTCTGTAATATTTAAAGGTGCAGTATGCAGAAATAACTCCGCCATTTCTGTTTGTGACAAAACAAGCAGTCATTCTGTAGAGAATTATTATACCATCTAAACAGCTGTGAAATATATTTTCCATAACAAAAATATTGTATTTTCAGCTGTTTGAAGCGTGTGTGCAAAAACGAAAGTAAAAAAACACAAACGAAACTTAAGAATAGAAATAGCGCACATAGAAGATATCTACAGTTTCTTAGACTTGCTTTCAATGAGAATGACAGATCTATGACTCACATTTATACGTGAATTTGGTCGGGTCGCCCAAAAAGTTACATATTGCAGCATTAATTCTGTATCCCATACTGTGTTGTTTAGTATACACTCTGAGATTAGACCTCCTCGTTGGTTTAGGGGCCCTATTATCTGTAGGCCACAGAGCATCTACTCTTCACAGTGCTGGCGAATGTCAATATTCTTTAGTGCCCTAACTCAACCACTTGAGTCAGGTGTTTCCTGTCCTTGATTAGAGATTCTTGTTCTACTGCTACATTCTAAGCCCTCTTCAAACAAGTGTGTGAAGTCACGTGTTTCRCTATGTATGTCATCATGACCAAGTTCATTGAGTTCAACTACAGTTCGCCTCAGCGTGGAATTTAAACGGCAAGAATATTATGTATGTAGTATTATCAAAACCACGGTATAGTGCACACTACATTCTCTCATTTCATGTATTGTTCTCGAAAAGCCTTTCGTGAACAATACATGAACAATACATAAGGAAAAATGACACTTTAAACAGTTGGATAAGAATGAGGTGGCCAAGCGACCATGCAATCCATCACCAGCGGAGAAACAGTTCTCAAGCCTTTRGTGAACTAACACTCGCACTTGTCTTTTTTCCCTTTACTAGCACTGACTTCACTGATAGCAACTTTATTGATGAAAAATGTACTATGGTTGTGATATGTGGTTGTTCCACCTAGCTACCTTAAGAGGAATAAGTCGCGCTGGATAAGAGCGTCTGCTAAATGACTCAAATGTAATGTAAATGTATTCCTGTATCATCTTCCATAGCTGTTGTTGTTCTGTCTGTGTGGTGTGTTTCCAGTGAGAGGCTTGGTCTGGCCCTGTAGACAGCTGGTTCAGTCTCAGTCTGAACACAGACAGCAGAGAGAGTCTTCCTACCAGCAAGGCTCAATGACCCCATTGTGTATGGACTGGAGCTATGGTTCTGGTCGTCGTGTGGGTGGATGGGTGGGTGGGTTGGGTGGAGTGAAGCCATGGTTCTGGTTTCAGAGATTGCATACGAAAGTGTGCAGGAGTGTGTGGGTGTATTGATTTGAAGCCATCACTGGAATCTGAAAATATATATTTTTTTCTTGCAGGCTTCAAGGCGAGGGATATTTTCATGCTTTCAAGTCGTTAAGCGGAACTGTTTCTCCTCTAGTGATGGATTGCATGTTCGCTTGGCCACTGCATTCTTATCCAACTGTTTAAAGTGTCATTTTTCCTTACGAGCCAAACCAGGCAAAACAGTCAAGTGCTCTAGGAGTTTTTAGGAAACGCTTCACCCAGTGCTCACTAGTAAGTAGGTGAGAGGCTCTCGGTGAGAACCACTCCTCCTCTCAATGGAAATGAGCACACTTGGAGTAACAAATACTTACTATCAACAACAATGACCGTTAAATGATAGCTTAACTGCTACAGTGCATGGATTCAGTAGCAGCATAGGTTATACCAGCTGTGGTGCCAGTAGGCAAAGGGTTAGGGACAAAGTATAGAGAAAGTATCATGCTGTGAGTCACTTACATACAGGACACCTTGACTTGATTATGAGAATTCCCCGTTTTTGGGGATTTTCGCAAAATGTAATCCATAGAATGGCCCTTCTGGAGGAAAG
>NC_036840.1:33908299-33972560 GCF_002910315.2 Salvelinus sp. IW2-2015
GTTGTTGACAAATATTTGTACATTCTAAAAGCATAATTTAGAATAATCTTTATCAAAAGTTTGCATATTATTATAACATCAGCCTTACCCAGGCCTCTTTTAAGGACTCCATAAGTTTTATCTGTATGTGTACAAAGTGAAATTGGTGTCATAATGAAGCTTTACCGCTTGGGCTGTAATGATGAGTAGTATTTTGATCTTCAGTTAAAAAAAATATTACATGAATTTAAGATGCCGACCGTTTACTCCAGATATAACAGACTGACCATAGCCCTCGACACAAATTATTACAGCATAAATACTGGAGGCTGAGACAGGTGGGGTCGGGAGACACTGTTGCCCCGTCCGACGATACCCCCGGGCAGGGCCAAACAGGCAGGATATAACCCCACCCACTATGCCAAAGCACAGTCCCCACACCACTAAAGGGATATCTTCAACCACCAACTTACTATCCTGAGACAAGGGCAAGTATAGCCCACGAAGATCTCCCAGGGGGGGGGCACCAACCCGGACAGGAAGACCACGTCAGTGACTCAACCCACTCTAGTGACGCAACCCTCCTAGGGACGTCATGGAAGAGCACCAGTAAGCCAGTGCGTAATACGGTTTGAGGCAGAGAATCCCAGTGGAGAGAGGGGAACCGGTCAGGCAGAGACAGCAAGGGCGGTTTGTTGCTCCCGTGCTTTTCCATTCACCTTCACACTCCTGGGCCAGACTACACTCAATCATAGGATCTACTGAAGAGGTCTTCAGTAAAGTCTTATAAAGACTTAAAGGTCAAGACTGGTCTCACATGGATAGGCAGACCATTCCATAAAAATGGATCTTTATAGGAGAAAGCCCTGCCTCCAGCTGTTTGCTTAGAAATTCTAGGGACATTAAGGAGGCCTGCGTCTTGTGACCGTAGCGTACGTGTAGGTATGTACGGCAGGACCAAATCGGAAAGATAGGTAGGAGCAAGCCCATGTAAAGCTTTGTAGGTTAGCAGTAAAACCTTGAAATCAACCCTAGCCTTAAGAGGAAGCCAGTGTAGAGAGGCTAGCACTGGAGTAATGTGATCAAATATTTTGGTTCTCGTCAAGATTCTAGTAGCAGTGTTTAGCACTAACTGAAGTTTATTTAGTGCTTTATCCGGGTAGCCAGAAAGTACAGTCATGGCCAAAAGTTTTAGGAATGACACAAATATTTGGAATAACAAATCAAATTTGCTGCTTCAGTGTCTTTAAATATTTTTGGAAGATGTTACTATGGAATACTGAAGTATAATTACAAGCATTTCATACGTGTCAAAGGCTTTTATTGACAATTACATGAAGTTGATGCAAAGAGTCAATATTTGCAGTGTTGACCCTTCTTTACAAGACCTCTGCAATCCGCCCTGGCATGCTGTCAATTAACTTCTGGCCACATCCTGACTGATGGCAGCTCATTCTTGCAATAATCAATGCTTGGAGTTTGTCAGAATTGTGGATTTTTGTTTGTCCACCCGCATCTTCAGGTATGACCACAAGTTCTCAATGGATTAAGGTCTGGGATTTCCTGGCCATGGACCCAAAATATCGATGTTTTTTCCCCGAGCCACTTAGTTATCACTTTTGCCTTAGGCAGATGCATGCAGATGCACTCACACCTGCCTGCTTGCCATTCCTGAGCAAGCTCTACTGGTGGTGCCCCGATCCCGCAGCTGAATCAACTTTAGGAGAGGTCCTGCGCCTTGCTGGACTTTCTTGGCGCCCTGAAGCCTTCTTCACAGCAATTGAACCGCTCTCCTTGAAGTTCTTGATGATCCGATTAAATGGTTGATTTAGGTGCAATCTTACTGGCTGCAATATCCTTGCCTGTGAAGCCCTTTTTGCAAAGCAATGATGATGGCACGTGTTTCCTTTTTAGGTAACCCTGGTTGACAGAGGAAGAACAATGATTCCAAGCACCGCCTTCCTTTTGAAGCTTTCCAGTCTGTTATTCGAACTCAATCAGCATGACAGAGTGATCTCCAGCCTTGTCCTCGTCAACACTCACACCTGTGTTAACGAGAGAATCACTGACATGATGTCAGCTGTCCTTTTGTGGCAGGCTGAAATGCAGTGGAAATGTTTTGGGGGATTCAGTTCATTTGCATGCAAAGAGGGACTTTGCAATTAATTGCAATTCATCTGATCACTCTTCATAACATTCTGGAGTATATGCAAAATATCCATCATACAAACTGAGGCAGCAGACTTTGTGAAAATTGTATATTGTGTCATTCTCAACTTTTGGCCACGACTGTAGAGCAGTGCAGTAGTCTAATCTAGAAGTGACAAAAGCACATTTTGGACAGAAAGTTCCTGATTTTGCAATGTTACGTAGATGGAAAAAAGCTGCCTTGACACAGTCTTGATATGTTCGTCAAAAGAGAGATCAGGGTCCAGAGTAACGCTGAGGTCCTTCAGTTTTTATTTGAGACGACTTTACAACCATCAAGATTAATTGTCAGATTCAACAGAAGATCTCTTGTTTCTTGGGACCTAGAACTAGCATCTCTGTTTTGTCCGAGTTTAAAATAGAACGTTTGCTGCCATCCACTTCCTTATGTCTGAAACCAGGTTTTCCAGGAGGGCAGTTTTGGTCTTCACCATGTTTCATCGAAATGTACAGCTGTGTGTCGTCCACATAGCAGTGAAGGTTGACATTGTGTTCTGAATGACATCCCCAAGAGGTAAAATATATAGTGAAAACAATTGTGGACCTAAAACAGAGTCTTGAGTAACACCGAAATGTACAGTTGATTTGTCAGAGGACAAAACCATTTACAGAGACCAACTGATATCTTTCTGACAGATAAGATGTAAACCAGGCCAGAACTTGTCCATGTTTGACCAATTTGGGTTTCCAATCTCTCCAAAAGAATGGTGATCGATGTGTATCAAAAAAGATGCAGAGCCTCGGTTCTGATGCCATTAAAAGGTAATTTTCACCTTCACAAGTGCCATCTCAATGCTATGATGGGGTCTAAAAAACAGACTGAAGCATTTCGTATACATGTTGTTGTCTTCAGGAAACAGTGAGTTGCTGCGCAACAGCTTTTTCATTTTTTTTTTTTAGAGGAATGGGCGATTCATATAGGCCTATTATTATTTTTTAAATATAGTTGCTGATCACGGTTTGGCTTTTTCAGAGAGCTTATTACTGCCACTTTTAGTGAGTTTGTAACACATCCGTGGATAGAGACTGTTTATATGTTCAACATAGGAGGCCAAGCACAGGAAGCACTCTTTCAGTAGTTTAGTTGGAATAGGTCCAGTATGCAGCTGAAGTTTAAAGGCCATGACTATTTTCATCAATGTGTCGTGATATAGTATTAAAAAACTTAGTGTCTCCCTTGATCCTAGGTCCTGGCAGTGTTGTTCAGACTCAGGAAAACTGAGCTTTGGAGAAATACACAGATTTAATTGAGGAGTCCGAATTTGCTTTCTAATGATCATGATCTTTCGTCAAAGAAGTTCATGAATTTATCACTGCTGAAGGAAAGCCATCCTCTCTTGGGGAATGCACATTAGCTTTGCAACTGTATCAAAAATACATTTGGATTGTTCTTATTCTCCTCAATTAGGTTGGAAAAATTGGGTGATCGAGCAGCAGTGAGAGCTCTTCGATACTGCACGGTTCTGTCTTTCCAAGCCAATCAGAAGACTTCCAGTTGGTGTAGCGCTATTTACGTCCAATTTTCTGGAAGCTTGCTCAGGGCTCGGGTATTTTCTGTATACCAGGGTGATAGTTTCTTATGACAAATGTTTTTTTGTTTTTTAGGGGTGCGACTGCATCTAGGTATTACGCAAGGTTAAATTGAGTTCCTCAGTTAGGTGGTTAGCTGATTTTTGTACTCTGACGTCCTTGGGTAGGTGGAGGGAGTCTGGAAGGGCATCTAGGAATCTTTGGGTTGTCTGAGAATTTATAGCACGGCTTCTGATGATCCTTGGTTGGGGTCTGAGCAGATTAGTTGTTGTGATTGCAAACGTAATGAAATGGTGYGCCGATAGTCCAGGATTATGAGGAAAAACATTAAGATCCACAACATTTATTCCACGGGACACTGCCACAGAGTATGACTGTGGCAGTGAGTAGGTCCGGAGACATGTTGGACAAAACCCGATGATGGCTCCGAAAACCTTTTTGAGTGGGTCTGTGGACTTTTCCATGTGAATATTAAAGTCACCAAAAATTTGAATATTATCTGCCATGACTACAAGATCCTATAAGAATTCATGGAGGAACGCTGTATACGGCCCAGGAGGCCTGTAAACAGTAGCTATAAAAAGTGATTGAGTAGGCTGCATAGATTTCATGACAAGAAGCTCAACAGAAAACAGTTGTTTTTGTGAATTTAAATGTGCTTTCGTAAATGTTAGCAACACCTCCACCTTTGCGGGATGTGCAGGGGATATGGTCACTAGTGTAACCAGGAGGAGAGGCCTCGTTTAACACAGTAAAATCATCAGGCTTAAGCCATGTTTCAGTTAGGCCAATCACATCAAGATWATGATCAGTGATTAGTTCATTGACTATAACTGCCTTGGAAGTGAGGGATCTAACATTAAGTAGCTCTATTTTGAGATGTGAGATATCACAATCTCTTTCAATAATGACAGGAATGAAGGAGGTCTTTATTCCAGTGAGATTGCTAAGGCGAACACTGCCATGTTTAGTGTTGCCCAACCTAGATCAAGGCACAGACAGTCTCAATGGGGATAGCTGAGCTGACTACACTGACTGTGCTAGTGGCAGACTCCACTAAGCTGGCAGGCTGGCTAACAGCCTGCTGCCTGCACCCTATCTCATTGTGGAGCWAGGCGAATTTGAGCCCTGTCTATGTTCGCAGATAAGAAGAGAGCACCCCTTCAGCTAGGATGGAGTCCATCACTCTTCAGCAGGCCAGGCTTGGTCCTGTTTGTGGGTGAGTCCCAGAAAGTGTGCCAATTATCTACAAATTCTAAATTTTGGGAGGGGCAGAAAACAGTTTCATCTTTGCCTCGATCCTGACTAGTCTACCAGTCCCTGCTGCTGAAAAACTTTRCCACAGCATGATGCTCCCACCACCATGCTTCACCGTAGGGATGGTGCCCTGTTTCCTCCAGACGTGATGCTTGGCATTCAGGCCAAAGAGTTCAATCTTGGTTTCATCAGACCAGAAAATTTTGTTTCTCATGGTCTGAGAGTCTTTTGGTGCCTTTTGGCTAACTCCAAGCGTGCTGTCATGTGCCTTTTAGTGAGGAGTGACTTCCGTCTGGCCACTCTACCATTATGGCCAGGTTGGTGGAGTGCTGCAGAGATGATTGTCGATGATTGTCGAAATGGAAGTTTCTCCCATTTCCACAGAGGAACTCTGGAGCTTTGTCAGAGTGACCATCGGGTTCTTGGTCACCTCTCTGACCAAGGCCATTCTCCCCCGATTGCTCAGTTTGGCAGGGCAGCCAGCTCTAGGAAGAGCCTTGGTGGTTCCAAATTTCTTCTATTTAAGAATGATGGAGGCCACTGTGTTCTTGGGGACATTCAATGTTGTAGAAATGTTTTGGTACCCTTCCCCAGATCTGTGCCTCGACATAATACTGTCTCGAAGCTCTACGGACAATTCCTTCAACCTCATGGCTTGCTTTTTGCTCTGACATGCACTGTCAACTGTGGGACCTTTATATAGACAGGTGTGTGCATTTCCAAATCATGTGCAATCAATTGAATTTACCACAGATGGACTCCAAGTTGTAGAAACATCTCAAGGATGATCAATGGAAACAGGATGCACCTCAGCTCAATTTAGAGTCTCATGGCAAAGGTTCTGAATACTTATGTAAATAAGGTATTTATGTTATATATTTTTAATACATTAGATAAAATTTCCCAAAACCTGTTTTCGCTTTGTCATTATGGGGTATTGTGTGTAGATTGCTGAGGATTTGTATTTAATCCATTTTAGAATAAGGCTGTAACGTAACAAAATGTGGAAAAAGTCAAGGGGTCTAAATACTTTCCGAAGGCACTGTACATCACTGATTTCTATGTGCACAAACATACATAACCTTGTCCTTTCAACATATTTTTCTGCATGACATCTTATCGCATGATTTTGTTCCCAACAGCCAAATTGGTAGAAGAACACATCCCTTTGCAGCAGGTTACCAAAAAAATTGTCAATGGCACCACCCCAGGATTTGGTCGCACCACCCCAGGATTTGGTCGCACCAATTTTCTTCCGCAGCATCATGCAATATCATTCACCTTTTATAAAGTCATTCACAGTGCTTTCGACTGTGTAATAGACTACTGAGATGGTAGGCTATCCAAAAGATGTTGTTTCATCTAACATGCCCAAGCAGGAATGGACGGTTCAAGATATTTTGATGTGCAACCTAATCTATTGATTGTCATGAATTGTGAATTGACAATAAGGGGTTTTATATATATATATATATATTTTTTTTTTCAATAGAGAATTTGTCTACATCTTTATGTGCACTAATATCATAGGCTAATTTATTTTGGGGCTTATTCACCACATGAGGAAGTGAAAACTCAAAYCACATTAGCTAGATCGCTAACGCTAAGTATAATACCCACTTCTAGTAGTCATGTATTAATCTAACAGTAAYTGTAATGTCCTAAAAATAAACTATTTTACAACCAAGAAATTTGATATGGCTTTAAATACGAAGCGRGAGGAATTCATTATCACTAGAACAATCTATTTAGACCTGATCAGAAAGCTTCTTTCCTTGCAGGTTCTTAATCAATCAGACAATTTACATTTTCCCTGGCCCAGACAGATTTGACATATTTATACTGTGGRGTTGTTAAATTCTAGTTTCTGATTGGCTTGAAGGTTATTCTAGAGCGTGCATTATTTCCCTATAACGCACGGTATAATTCAATGGTAATAGAATATGTAAGAATGGACTATGTTTGAAAGCAAAAGTCGAATTGATAACATTATTGGTATTATTGAAATTAGATTTTATAGCAAGCTAGGACTGATGGTTATCTAAACTAGCAAGTCTGTTTGTTTGGTTTTCAAGGCAACTACTGTCCCTTCTCTAGTAAATTTGCCCGCTACCTCAGTGGATGTTTAACACATTTCTACCTGCAAATGAAAACATTTCCAGTGGTAAATGTTCTAAATTTATAGCCATGGTGTAAAATGGATCATCAACTCGGGGCTCTATGCGTTCTCTGGAAAATAACGAAAGACGTGGAATAGCGCGTCGTGGAACCCACCATCCACGTCGTTTGTTATTTTCCAGAGAACACACAGCCTCTCGTTAATTATCCCTTACTTATTATATTCTACTGAGCCATTTACTTTGTTAGTGTTCTTCATTTTTATTCTTAATTTTTGTTGTTGCATTGTCGAGAAGGAAGGAAGCATTTTGTTGCGTACCCCATGCATAAGACTAATAAAACCTGAAACTTTAAACACACTAAAATATAGCAAATGTGGTCAAACAACGCTGAACTTAGTGTAGCCCGCACTATAAACAAGCTGCAGTTGGCTCAGGGTCTGATCATTGTTCACATGACATTGCGACATACAGGAATGCTGTCTTCTTCGCTTTCAAATCTGAGGGATTTTGTTGGAAATGTAAACACACATGATCGAATAGACCCAATCCCAAAACGTACACACATATAGATAAAWTGTAAGTCTGTGGCGACTTATTAATATCCTAACAGACTCAAATCCTTTTGTTAAACACCACCTAATTATTAACAAGTCTTCCTACTGCAATGTCTCAGGAAATTAGCAGGAAACGTAGACATGTTTAGAATCATCATGGAATAGGCAGTCCCAACACTTTAGAGAAAGTAGGTCTGCGGACACTTAACAATCATTTTAGCAAAACCCTGTTCCCTAAACACAACCTGATGATAAACAATTAGAACATTCCACTCCTTTTTTTGCGAAGCTGCTGGAAATTGCAAAAGGTTGAGAAAACCAGAAACATATGCTTTAACTTCTTTCCTCCTAATGGTGGTAAAAGTCTCCTGCCTTCTTTTACTAATGGTGGTAACAGTCTCCTGCCTTCTTTTACTAATGGTGGTAACAGTCTCCTGCCTTCTTTTACTAATGGTGGTAACATCTCCTGCCTTCTTTACTAATGGTGTAACAGTCTCCTGCCTTCTTTTACTAATGGTGGTAACAGTCTCCTGCCTTCTTTTACTAATGGTGGTAACAGTCTCCTGCTTCTTTTACTAATGTGGTAACAGTCTCCTGCCTTCTTTTACTAATGGTGGTAACAGTTCTGCCTTCTTTTACTAATGGTGGTAACAGTCTCCTGCCTCTTTTACTAATGTGTACAGTCTCTGCCTTATTTTACTAATGGTGGTAACAGTCTCCTGCCTTCTTTTTGTGATGGAAAAGGACTTAGTTCAGTAAATTAGCAGTGTCAGAGTACCATGATGTTCAAGTAGAGTAAATAAATATGTTTCTCTCAACTCATGAAGTGTCATCCCATCCTTTAAGTTGTAGACAGTGCTGGATGAGGCCATTAATGTTGGCTTTATAGTCAGTCGTTGCAGGAGGCTCATCTTCATGCAGAATGGAAGTCTTCCTGTCTCTTTTGAGGAATATTTGTGGGCTGTTAGCAGTATTTACAACACCAGGGTCATGTCTTACTGCTTGCATCTTTTTAAGTTTTCCCATCTTGCATTTTATAGTTGTATCCAACCTATGCATTGGTATTGATAGTAGTACTTCACTTCTATATTTKATTTGTCTAGAGGACAATCCTATCTGCCAATGGAGTGACAGCATTGAGTTGGATATAGACTACCATTGGTTGTCCTTATTTTCCCCAATATCCACAAATTATCTGACAGCATGTGGTTCCATACTGCCTCCTGATTTGTTGTCATGGTCCGTCTGCACAGATGACGTGTCCGGCAGCAGCGCTGAGTACCCAGACCGTGTGTCCATGATGGAGGGGCGTCTGCAGTCGCAGGAAGATGAGATCACGCTGCTGAAGTCATCACTGGCCGACGCYCTACGCAGGCTCCGCCTCCACGACCAGTTGATCCCCCTGCTTAAACAGCAGATCATCGCAGGTGGATGGCCAACCAMCAGACCACAGTTGTACTCTTTTAACATTATTGTGCCCGAACCGTACGGTGCTGGCTTGGATATTTTCTTCACCGCACGGTTCCAGCAAATATCTTGAATGTTTAACCAGGCCGGTAAAGTGCAGCTCGGCTCAGTAGTGTGAAAAGGGTTGTAGATGATTAACTACAGTACACAAGCAATAAGCTGTAACCYATACATTATCCTACCCGTGTCTTGTGCTTCTATGAAAATTCCATCCTTGKACTAAATGTGTGTGATTGTGTCCATTTTTTGTGTGTGTGTGTCCTCAGTAAACCCTGCAGCCTCCCGTGTCCTGAACCAGGTTTACTGCTCTGACGGTTTCTCCAGCTCCKGTAAACTGTCCTCCAGCTCAGCCCTGGACAGCCCCCGCCACCCTGCCACCAGGTACTGTGCCAGGCCAGTGCAGAGGGACTGTGGGCATGGAATGGGTTGGCTGGCATGTTTGTCCAGAGCCATATATGGAGATATGGCTCAAACATGATCAATGTGTGGAAATAAGGCATAGTTTGACAGTCTTTGGACTTCATGACCAGAATGTTACAGTTGAAGTCGGAAGTTTACATACACCTTAGCCAAATACATTTAAACTCAGTTTTTCACAATTCCTGACATTTAATCCAAGTAAAAATTAGTTAGGATCACAACTTTATTTTAAGAATGTGAAATGTCAGAACAATAGTAGAGAGAATGATTTATTTCAGCTTTTATTTCTTTCATCACATTCCCAGTGGGTCAGAAGTTTACATCCACTCAATTAGTATTTGGTAGCATTGCCTTTAAATTGTTTAACTTGGGTCAAACGTTTCGGGTAGCCTTCCACAAGCTTCCCACAATAAGTTGGGTGAATTTTGGCCCATTCCTCCTGACAAGATTTGTAGGCCTCCTTGCTCGCACACGCTTTTTCAGTTCTACCCACAAATTTTCCATAGGATTGAGGTCAGGGCTTTGTCATGGCCACTCCAATACCTTGGCTTTGTTGTCCTTAAGCCATTTTGCCACAACTTTGGAAGTATGCTTGGGGTCATTGTCCATTTGGAAGACCCATTTGTGACCAAGCTTTAACTTCCTGACTGATGTCTTGAGATGTTGCTTCAATATATCCACATACCTTTCCTTCTTCATGAAGCCATCTATTTTGTGATGTGCACCAGTCACTCCTGCAGCAAAGCACCCCCACAACATGATGCTGCCATCCCCGTGCTTCACGGTTGGGATGGRGTTCTTCGGTTTGCAAGCCTCCCCCTTTTTCCTCCAAACATAACGATGGTCATTATGGCCAAACAATTTTATTTTTGTTTCATCAGACCAGAGGACATTTCTCCAAAAAGTACGGTCTTTGTCCCCATGTGCAGTTGCAAACCGTAGTCTGGCTTTTTTTATGGCGATTTTGGAGCAGTGGCTTCTTCCTTGCTGAGCGGCCTTTCAGGTTATGTCGATATAGGGCTCGGTTTACTGTGGATATAGATACTTCTGTACCTATTTCCTCCAGCATCTTCACAAGGTCCTTTGCTGTTCTGTGATTTGATTTGCACTTTTCGCACCAAAGTACGTTCGTCTCTAGGAGACAGAACGCGTCTCCTTCCTGAACGTTATAATGGCTGCGTGGGCCCATGGTGTTTATACTTGCATACTATTGTTTGTACAGATGAACATGGTACCTTCAGGCATTTGGAAATTGCTCCCAAGGATGAACCAGACTTGTGGAGCTCTACAAAAAAAAATCCGACGTCTTGGCTGATTTCTTTTGATTTTCCCGTGATGTCAAGCAAAGAGGCACTGAGTAGGCCTTGAAATACATCCACAGGTACACCTCCAATTGACTCAAATGACGTCAGTTAACCTATCAGAAGCTTCTAAAGCCATGACATCATTTTCTGGAATTTTCCAAGCTGTTTAAAGGCACAGTCAACTTAGTGTATGTAAACTTTTGACCAACTGGAATTGTGATACAGTGAAATAATTTGTCTGTAAACAATTGTTGGAAAAATTACTTGTGTCATGCACAAAGTAGATGTCTTAACTGCCTTGCCAAAACTATAGTTTGTTAACAAGAAATTTGTGGAGTGGTTGAAAAATGATTTTTAATGACTCCAACCTAAGTGTATGTACATTTCCGACTTCAACTGTAGGTAGGTGTGTATATTTATGTGTAACATTCATAGACTCTTTTTCCTAGTCCCAATCTAAAATGTATTTAGCACCTAGCCCACTATTGATATTTTACCTGCCTTGATTCAAAATGTATGTTGTTTTTATTGTATAACATTAAAATGTTTTTCCTCTGTAGAGCTTTGAGATATAACTGTATAATGAAAAGCGCTATACAAATTTTATGTAGTTTTATTCTGTATATACACACTGGCCAGTTTATTAGGTTCATTCATCTAGTTGCCTCCAGAACAGCCTGAATTCTTTGTGGCATGGATTCAACAAGATGTCGGAAACATTTMTTGCTCAAATGGTATCAAGGGACCAAACGTGTGCCAGGAGAAAATTCCCCACACCAGTACACCACCAACCTGTACCGTTGACACCATGCAGGATGGTTCCATAGACTCATGCTACTTAAGCCAAATCCTGACTGTGCCATCAGCATGACGCAACAGGAATCGGGATTGGTTGGACCAGGCAATGTTTTTCCACTCCTCAATTGTCCAGTTTTGGTGATTGTGTGCCCACTGGWGCCACTTCTTCTTGTTTTTAGCTGATAGGAGTGGAACCRGGTGTGGTCGTCTGCTGTTAATAGCCCATCCGTGAGCAGGACCAACGAGTTATGTGTTCTGAGGTGCCTTTCTGCACAACACTGTTGTACTGCACTGTTATGTCTGTTTCTGGCCCACCTGTTAGCTTGCACCATTCTTGCCATTCTCATTCGACCTCTCTRGTGAACAAGCTGCTTTCGCCCACAGGACTGCCGCTGACTGGATGTTTTTAGTTTTTTGCACCATTCTCGGTAAACTCTAGACACMGTTGTGCATGAAAAGCCCAGTCATTTCTGASATACTGGATCTGGCYTGCCTGGCACCGYRGATCATACAACGCTCAAAGTRGCTRCGGTCACTCGTTTTGCCGAACAGAACCTGTCGAACAGGAACTGAATGCGTCGGCGTCGGTCTGCCTGCGTTATATAGCAYTCCACGACCACGTGACTCACTGTCTGTAGGAGCGATTCATTTTCGTGAACAGTGTGGTGTACTTAATAAACTGTCCAGTGAGTCRTCTCACTCACTCACAGCATTTAACTTGTTTAGGAAAGTCTTGTTATTAGAGCTGAGTAAATTAATAGTATCCTGTATGATGTTTGTTTGTATTCTCTCTCTATTAATCTCAACTCTATACTGTGTGTGTATTTAGCCAAGTACTAAACAGCACTGAAGGTGAGAATGGCTCTAATGGTGAGAAAGGCTCTAACTCTACATCCCCGGGCCTCATACATAAGACCCCAACGTATGATCGGGCTACCCAGATGTGTATAAGAGACAGACTCTACATCCCCGGGCCTCATACATAAGACCCCAACGTATGATCGGGCTACCCAGACAGACCTCACTCCTCTGATGCAGGAGCTAGACAGGGTCCCCCTTGCTCTCACCAGGCCTGTCCAGAGCCTCTCCCTGGAGGATGCCCTTCCCGAGGGGATGTCTCTGACAGAGGAGGCTCGGGCCAAGTTCCACCACATCCAGGGACTAGAACTGGAGGAGCAGGAGAAGGATGAGGAAGGGGAGGAGAAGGACCTGAGTTGGGCGTCTTCCGTAGAGGAGGCCATCCACCCCACCGCCATCAGGAACCTCCAGAGAGATGACCTCCAGGACCCAAATGGRTCCACGGAGAGCTTGAGCTCAGCCTCCCAGACCCCAATCTCGGGGTCCCCAGCCCCCCCTAAGGACCTGTCCGCCAGCCCCCGGAGCGGACCTCTCTCCACCATCCTGGAGGGCGAGAAAAAACCCCTGTGCGTTGTCGCCACCTCTCCTTCTCTTCTCCATTCCTACCTGATTGCATGGTTTTTGGGGGAAATCACCTCTTTTTGACACTGTCTCCTATTCTCTATGCTTTTATTACTACAAAGCGCCAGTGTCAAAACCCTAATCTAAGAATCAGTTTGCGGTAGCCAGTTTTCTGATTCTATTAGGTTGCGTTATGGAAAGCCTTCAGTACCAAGGAGCATACCTTACGTGTCTCCCGCTGGATCCGGCTGCTGTGTTATTTTCCATTTGTTTGAAAGGAGCTAAATGTGTGTACACTAACCTGATAATCAAATCTGAGCCTCGTCCTTTAATTCAAGCATGGATTGATTCAGCATGATTTCCTACATGTGGATATTTCAATGGGGCTTTTCATCTGACATTCTTTTGGGAGATTCTTTCGCTGCATGCTGCTCTATAATCACACAAAACATTTTCCAGCTTCCTCCGTGTGTGTGTGTATGCATGCACATATGTGGTTGTGTGTTTGTTGTTTTGTTTGCTAATTATTACTTGCAAGAGGTCTGTTGCCAATTGATAGCATATGTTTCTGTCCATGAAGAAGTCCATCAGCTCAACCCTGCCACACCATGGAAACTAAGAGGTACTAAGACAGTGGTGTCTAAGTTATGTACAAGGATATGAACTGGGCTATTCAGTTCCAAACTGATCTACTACGTACTATATGCATGTGTGTTATCACTAGGAGCCACAGTGGAGACCCACTGGGCAAAAACTAGTTGACTCAACATTGTTTCCACATCATTTCAACCCCCAAAAACAATGTAATGACGTTGAATCAACATGGAAAACTAATTGGATTTGCAAAAAGTCATCAACGTAAGGGTGTTTTTAGATTTTTTTCCCCACCCAACTTTTAACCTAAATCCAATGACAGGTGCATTTTTTTGTTATTGATTTCGCGCTGAATTCACTATCGTTGACAACTCAACCAAATATAAATCAAAACTAGACGTTGAACTGACGGCTGTATCCAGTGGGMAGGAGGTCATCTSTGTTTCACTTCCTATTATGTATTGTGTTGGAACATCATTGGTCACATGACAAGGGCCATTTCCTCTAGTTATTGGGCAAGTCATTATCAGGAAAATCTGTGTGTGTTCCAGCAAAAATATGCCCCATCATAGAATACACGTTGAAACACACATTCAATGTTCATCAGTGTGTGTGTGTGTGTGTGCGTGTGTGTTTGTGGAACCCTGCATATAAATCCTCTTATGCTGCCTATCCACTCATTGTCCAGAGCTCGCAGGAACAGTGAGAAACTGGTGAAGGACCCCCAGGAGAAGACAAAGAAGCTGCTGGACAAAAAGGCGGCATCCTCGGCCAACCTACTTAACAGATCCCCCAGTCTGGAGAGGTGAGAGAAGTCCCATCCATCAGCAAGATTGTCTTTCAAACTCATTCTCACATCACATTTTCCTACGGCTGCATAAACATGACGTATTTCACCAAGTAGTCACTRATTGGAGTTCCCTTTCTTCTACTATAATAAAATGACTTTCCCATGAAAAGTCTTCATCTCCCAATTGTGTGAGCTGGGCCCAAAGACCGTATAATATAACGTTTGGTCCCAGTGGTTGAAAGAGTCTTGGATATAATGTGTCTGTCTAACAGTTTTCTTTTCTCACAGCCGGACCAAGGATCTTATCGCCAGAGCAGGTAATACATATCCAACAACACTACTCTCTCCCCAGACTCGGGTTGCAACCAGGACTTCTGGAAAACAAGGGAATTTATTGAAAGTTCCTGGAATTTGGAACCCTTACTTCAGACGTTCTATAATGCATTATTCAAACTCTATGTAGTCTTAAATGACTGGCTGACTGACTGCAGGCCAGATCTGGACTTTTCATTCCCCTTCTTTAGTTTGGGACGCTAAACTGCATACAAAATGTCAAAGATAGTATTCAGACAGCGCAATACTCATGCTTAGTTAACTTTTCAGCTTTTAATGAGCGTTGGCTTTGAGTGTGATTTAGCTTTATAATGGGACTCGTTCCAAAACCAGAGAGAGTTAGAGCACAGTCCCTCTTCTATTGTATTTAATATTGTCTCTAAGTATTTAGAGGTTGAACCTAATGGGGATTCAGTTTGCGTAAAGTCAGTTTCATARGCCCATAATAGTCTGTAAATGTGATCAATGATCCACAAGACAAGGAGTTTCTACTAGACAAAGGGTGCATGAAGTGAGCCTTCAAAAGAYCTTAAGTCCGTATCGGAGACTACTACAACAACAAGTGACTGACCACTGGACATTGCATCATCTAGTCGTCTATGGGGCTAAAGGTCATTTAAAGTTCATCACTGTCCATTTCTCCGCCCTCCACATACAGAAAAAAAAAACCTGGTCAGAAAATACCTCATCATACTGGGATCACAGGAAAACCAGTGTTTATTTTTACAGTCACGTTTTCACGAGGCAGAGCGGCAGCCGTTTCTGACGTTAAACACGGGAGAGTCTGTTTAGTACTCCAATGCTCCCTGGAAAGCCATCCATTGTGGTAAGCCGTGCTGCCGCACCGCTCCCAGACTCCTGACGGGATGATGGATGGATGTTTTACCGGAGAAGGAAGGACGCCAAAAATATTAATGTTTTTTTGGTCTCTTTCTCTCTTTCTGTGAGCTGTCCAGGACAAGACTTATTAACTTTTTCTCTGTCTCTCTGAGTTGGCCTGAGACAGGTCTGCCTGRATTCAGCACGAGTTAGGTTGTCTCTTAACTGCCTCTCCTGCATCATGAGAGGGCTGTAAAGTGTAACCAGGTCATTTAGATAAGCAATAACTGAATTGAACTATATCCTACTCACTACATCCTAACTGAATGTCAATACTTGGAAGTGGCAATCGTGTGAAAATGCCACTCCATTTTAAATCAATCAAAAGCAGTCATTGATGCGTTTCAACAGGGTCCACGAGCGGTATGAAYTAGACCCATGGGGAAATTCCAAATAGTGTCAACAATGACTAATAAAAAAATCAGGTCATTACTATATAGTTAAACTGCAGACTTTCCCTCCCTTGTGAAGAGAGCCCTGCTTTTTAGTTTTACAACCTTTTCAAAGCGAGACAGACAGATTCCCACCAGAAACATCCCAAACCAGAACCATCAACATGTAAAACCCATTCTCCTCTCCCCCAACCTTTTAAATTGAAGTAACAGTCATCTAGATGACAGGCTTGGTGTTGGAAAACCACCCCTCTGGTTTGCTCATAGACCTCATTCGACCGGCTCTGAATCTGGTCCCGAAGGGTCCGTAATGTCAAAGCATGATCTGCTCTGCTGGAATCAGCTGTGATTTAGTGTTCCTAGGTTCCTTGTTTATTTGTCTCTCTCCCTCTCTTTCTCTCTTCTCGTAGGATCTCCCGGGTCCAGACGAGGAACCCAAGGTATGAGYCGTCATGTGTTAACTGTTATGTCATTCAACTAAATGTAGGTGCTTGGGATTCATACAGGCTAATGGTACAGACTGTTGACTTTTTGTTATGGAGTGAATTATTGGTAGATATTGTAGCATCACCAGAGCTTTGGTAGTTTAGACAGGCTGTTGAAAGAGCAAAACATTTGAGGATAAGATTGAGAAAGTTCATATTGACCCATGGTAGTGATTGGAGATTAATATGTATCCATTGTCTTGTCTTACTTTATTTTTCTCCCTCTCTCATTGGCTGACAGGTCAATCAATCAAGATGTTCATCCGTGGTCGACCAATCACCATGTATGTCCCCTCCAACATCCAGAACTACGAGGACCTYAGGATGGAGCCACCTGTAGAGAAACTGGAACTCGATTGGGTGTATCCTTCCTGAGTCCCTCCCACAAGTCACGACCAGTGGGGCGTTGATAAAGCAGCATTTTAGTTTTTAAATTCCATTCATGGTTGATTAGAATGCTTGATATTCTATAGTTCTAAGTTTCTTGGATGAAAGCCATGAAGTCCATATTGCCAATCAGTCAGAGAAACATATTTAAGTTATCGAATGTCCTTGAGCCAAGTCATCCTCTCCTCAGGTGAATGGAAGTTATGTCATCCATAAATCACATATTATGMGTGTAGCTGTGGGTGAAATTGCTTTAGGCTCAATTAATGATTTAGACTGATGAACCAATGAGACGCTTCAGTGATGTCACCTTGACTGGAGCCGCATAGTTACGGTTACCGAGGACGGGACTGCCGGGCCAACCTGTACCTGCTGTCGTCGGGTGAGGCGGTGTACTTCATCGCCTGTGTGGTGGTGTTGTACCACATCAACAACCGCACACAGCGCCACTACCGCAAACARACCGACTGTGTCCGCTGGTGAGTGGCTCAGACCCAACCTCGACCTCTCGTATCATTACATAACTGTACAAAATCAACTAAAACCAATTGTGAGAATTGATTGTGAAGTTGACGCTTTATGATATCCCAATTTGTCTTTATTTCAGTCTGACCATCCATCCAGACAAGGTACGGGTGGCATCAGGACAGACGGCGGGGGTGGACAAGGATGGAAAGGTGAGGGGCGTTTGGGCTATTTAAAGGCCCAGTGCAGTCAAAAATGTGATTTTCTGTGTTTTATATAGATTTACACACTGTGAAATTGTGAAAATGATAATGTCCTTTTAGTGTAAGAGCTGTTTGAAAAGACCACCTTAAATGTCAGCCTGTTTTGGTCAGGTGGAGTTTTGACCTGCCTAGTGACATCACCAGGTGGTAAATGAGTTAATAGACCAATAAGAGTGCCAAACCTCTCTGCCAATAACAGCTAGTTTTCAGTTTTCCCCTCCCCACTTACACCACTCCCAGACAGTCCTAGCAATTTTTGTTTCTTTTTGACCATTTTAATTGAAAACAATCACTGTAAGGTACTTAAATGTCAACCAGAAATGGCTCTATTGGACCTTTTTAAGGAACATCATCTGTCACTATTTAAAACGAAAATGTTTCCATTCTTGCTGGTGTCCCTTTAAGACTTAAAAAAAAAAAAATGGTCATACTATCAAATACACAGAAAAAAGTATTGTATACATATAATAACACACATGATACTAATTAACAATCCTTGTCTAATTTATGTCTTAGCCCCTGCAGCCTTATGTCCATATCTGGGATTCCTCCACACTGATCACCCTACAACAGATAGGACTGGGCACCTTTGAGAGAGGTGTAGGGTCTGTGGCTTTCTCCTTTGCAGTAAGTGTTTATTCCCACTACAAAACAACCCTCCCACACACACACACACACTAGATGCTACTGAGTTTATGGCCTATATTTAGTACAGTATTTCTCATCTCACTAAGGCTATTGAAGAACCCCTGACACCTAATCTCCATACAGGACTCTCAAACAAAACCAATACAGGCTTTAATACATTAGTCCTGATTTGTGACTGGSCTGCATCATCTCTCCATCTGTCATATGCCCTCTCACTGGTTCTTTCTCTCCTTTCCCCCTCTCTCCTTCTTACTTCTCCTCTGCTTGCAGGACGCTGGAGCCTTCCTCTGTGTGATTGATGACTCCAATGAACACATGCTGTCTGTGTGGGACTGTGCCAAAGGAACCAAGCACACAGAGGTTAAGGTAAAGCAATGCACCAAGACACGCACATGCACGTTTTCATGCAAGCCCACAGGCACGTACAAAGACACACACACACAGATTCCTATTCATATTGCACTGTAGGTTTAATGCAGTAAAATGCAATTAATCAATACCATTTACAGTATACATCTTGATACGGCTTCCTTGTGTTATAACAACAAAAATCTACCCCTATCTTTGCAGGTAGCCAAGCCTGTAATTTGCATGCGTAGGCTGTTAAAGACGGCATTACATTAGTGAGAATCTTCAGATCCCTGAAAAGGAGGCCTATTTGCATAGATTAAGCAAAAATAAATTCTTCCACATCACCTAGTTCTGTCACAGGCTTTTGTCCCAAATGTTTCTACTTCCCTGAGAGTCATTTCAGCGGTGTTGCCACGGCAACTGTGTAAATATTTTAGACTGAATTTGTCCGGCGGTGTGTGCTCTATATGCATATGTGTGTGTGTGTGTGTGTGTGTGTGTTAGGGGGGTTTGGATATTAGGTGGGTGTTTATATGACATCATTTTCTCTCTTGGTCTCAAGTTTCTTGTAGCACACATGCAGAACTTCTCGTATTTTCGCCAAATTGATTTAGCATAAGCATCATTTGTCACGAGTGCCCTAGATTCGAGAGCCCATTTTTGAATCTCCAGTGAAATTTGGGAGTGGTCCCAAGGAGTGGCAAGGGAAAAGGTTCAGCCCACATAAATATATGAGATGGTTCAACGTATGTAACATTTACCCATCCCCCGCTGGACTGTAATYCATCTGCAAATTGAAACTAAGTTGCAGAAGTGTTATGCCCCATCATACAATCTGAACTGTCCTCAAGTGAATTCCAAGGTTGGAAAATTCGTAGAAATGCAGGTTTGAGATTAACATTGGAGTTCACAAAGATTTTGCATTTGAGTGAATTATTTGATTTTTAAATGTTCTCCTTGTGTGTGTTAATCCAGAGCACCAACGAGGCAGTGTTTGCAGTGGAGTTCAACCCCAGCGACAGCACCAACATTATCACTTGTGGAAAGTCTCACATCTATTTCTGGACCCTGAGTGCAGSCTCACTCACCAAGAAACAGGGCATCTTCGGGGTGAGGGAAGTCCCTTAACTACTCTTCATCTGAAAAGTATTTTTCACATAGACAAAAGATGTGACCAATGGGTATATCAAACCCGGCTTATCTGTATGACTCAAGAAAGACTATTCTAGCCCATTGAGCTAAAGCCTAGACCAACTCTGGAGGCGAAAACGAGTCTGCAGGTCTCACGCAAGGCTACTTCTCACTAAACCACCTCCGCTACATATCGTCATTCAAACGTATTATCGGTTTGTAATGTTGCTCTTCTTTCCTCTGTCAGAAATACAAGAAACCCAAGTTCATCCAGTGCTTCCTGTTTAGCCTGACGGGAGACGTGCTGACCGGGGACTCCGAGGGGAACATCCTGACATGGGGCAAATCACCCGGCGACGTCAAGACACTGGGGAAAGGAGCCAAAGGTAACGGTCTGTTCCAAATGGGCTCCAAATATGGACTAGGCTCTCCATGTGAAATACAGTGTATATAAACTAATAATACAATATCATCTGATTTAGTACCTCCTTAGCCAATAATGTACCAGACATATGTGGCTATCTTTTCCYCTTGCTCCCCGAATGTGAGAGACCCGTGACAAAAGACAACAAAGTAATCTTCTTCACCTCCTCTCTCCCTTCTGTTGAAGAGACGTTCCAGATCATGCGTCAGACYCGGGCCCARGACGGCAGTGTGTTTACGCTGTGTATGCTGCAGGGGGGCGCTCTCCTCAGCGGCGGGGGCAAAGACCGCAAGATCATCCGCTGGAGTGCAGACCTGGCYCCCGAGAGAGAGTGTGAGGTGAAAGACGCGTGTTTCAAAACCGAGCGTGTTTCAACATTTAAGACCTTTTTGTATGTATTTGTGTGTAATTTCAGAATAAAGTATATGAATTTATTATAGATTCCAGAAAAGTTTGGTGCGGTCCGTTGCATCACAGATGTAAACGGGGAAGAGGTGTTGGTTGGTACCACCCGAAATGCCATCCTGAGGGGCACTTTCTCTGATGGCTTCGTGGCCATAGTGCAGGTATGTTAACATTGGCATGATGGAGTATGTACTGGGTGGTTTGTGGTTAAACACCTGGTCTGCACATGTTCTGCGCTCCGATCTCCTACACTTCTCCGTTCTTCCCAAAGTGCGCACTTTCTCCCTCCCCCTCGTGGATTTCTAAGTATTATATTGTTGTATGCCCTCACATGGGTTAGAGGGAGTTTCCACCGTGTCTTACACCATATACATTCATTTTAAATCCACAATGGCAGTGAACAAGTGCACACTACAGGGAGAAGCATAGAGAATAGAAACCTAAAACCAGTGTGTGTATTGAGTGTGTGTGTGTGTGTGTGTGTGTTGCTCTCCCCTGTGCAGGGTCATGTGGATGAGATGTGGGGTTTGGCTACTCACCCCTCTCAGGATATCTTCCTCACCTGTGGACATGACAGACAGGTGTGTGTGTGGAACACAGCGGAGCACAAACTGGACTGGTGCACCACGCTGGAGGTGGGCGGGAGTGGACAATACACAAACATACATGCACATATAAACACATGCACACCCCTACACAAATACTGATATTCATACTGTATTTTTCAGGAGTATGGGCTGTGTGCAGACTTCTGTCCTAATGGGGCCGTGGTGACTGTTGGGCTCAGCACAGGCAGGTGAGATAATACCACAGCATCAAACACCTTTCAGGAGACACGTCTCTCTGGCCAGAGAGTAGAGCAGGAAATAGTCCCAGTTGGTATTCACGTAATAATAAGGAATTCGCCTCGACTACGCCCACAAATTGGGGYAAACTGACATGGTTTCCTATTGACCCCCATTTCAATAAAAAAATATATATACAGAAATAACAAAACACGCCGAAAGGTTGCTGTGTTGTTCAACCTACATTTCACAATGCTCCCATAGAGAAATAGAGGCAGCGAAAAGAGCCCTGTGGTTTTATGCTATTCAATGTGGGTACGCGGTGTCCAAGTAGGTTACGAGTAGCTATGCGTGTGGAAAACATTTAATCACAGGTAAGACAATTAACTTGTTTAGTACGGGCCATTTGTAACTCCACTCACTKCTTGGAGCTGTATAGTCTGTTTTTGTATTGTTGGTCTTGGCTAGCTTAATGTTCCGGTCGGTAGCTAGCACTCAGTCAAGTGGCTGCTAGCATCGTTATGAAAAGGGGCATGAGGGGAGCCCTACAATATAAAGTAGTGAGAACAATAGAGAGCAAGCAATGTTGAAAAGTCATCTTTAATCGTGTACTTTTCTTAAATGTAGTTTTGTAATTGACTAAAACAAGCAGAGCAGCAGGTAACCTAGTGGTTTGAGCGTTGGGCCAGTAACCGAAACGTTGCTAGGTCTAACGTTAATCCCCGAGCTGACAAGGTACAAATCTGTCGTTCTGCCCCTAAACAAGGCAGTTAACCTACTGTTCCTAGGCCGTGACTAAATAAGAATTTGTTCTTAACTGACTTGCCTAGTTAAATGTTAAAAAATTAAAAAGAACATTTAGTTAGAAAAAGATTTTGCTGTGAGCCTATGTTTAGGTAAACAAACGTTGTTTTCCCCACAGGTGGGCAGGGTCGCGACGTTCTATCTCATACCAAGCATTATCAACTCATATAAAGCGTCAATCAATATAAATACTTGCATGTTAATTACCATGCCTTTGTGACATGAAACCATACAAATGATACACAACCCCAAGATGATAAAAAATAAATAATTGTTTAGTGGTTCAAACCTTCACACTGGTTGTCTGCCTCTCTGCCCAAACCCCCTACCACCTCCAAATACCCCTACCACCTCCAAATACCCCTGTAACAGATGGCTGGTTCTTGACCTGCAGACCAAAGAGGTGATCTCAGACTACACCGACGGGAATGAACAGCTGTCCGTCATGAGATATTCACCAGGTCAGAGGTTAAGCTCCTTTCCTCAGTGTCTCAGAATGGATTGAATTTCAACCATGATTCAGTAATATGTACTCACTTGGCACTATGATGGATCTCTATTATTTATTAAACATTTTATTGCCTTTATTTGGAACATGCCTTTGTTTTCATTTCCCCTTTCAGACGGTAGCTTTTTGGCRGTGGGTTCCCATGACAACTTCATCTACGTCTACAACGTCACCGAGAGTGGACGGCGCTACTCCCGCTACGGAAAGTGCAATGTAAGTTGCAGTACATTCTGGGGTGTTGGGGATGGTTGTGGATTATTTATGTCATGAATGAGTGGTTCATTGTGGGGTACAGTAGAGCTCAGGACACATTTGTCATGGTGTTTATGTAACAGTATAACTTTAGACCGTCCCCTCGCCCCGACACGGGCGCGAACCAGGAACCCTCTGCACACATCAACAACAGTCACCCACGAAGCGTCGTTACCCATCGCTCCACAAAAGCCGCGGCCCTTGCAGAGCAAGGGGAAACCCTACTTCAAGTCTCAGAGCAAGTGACGTAACCGATTGAAACGCTATTAGCGCCTACCCGCTAACACATCCGTTACATTTAGGTGTCGTGTCAATTTTTTATGTCTGTTATTTTTAGGGTCACTCCAGCTTCATCACTCACCTTGATTGGTCCAAAGATGGGAAGTACATTATGTCCAATTCGGGCGACTACGAAATCCTTTACTGTGAGTGACTGTGAAAATGTCTACATTTCCATGTCTCATTTGAACAGTATAATATGTCCTATTTTCCTAATGACTATTGGTCTTCTCAAACAGGGGACGTTGCTGGAGGTTGCAAACTGTTGAGGAACCGCTATGAGAGCAAAGACCGAGAATGGGCGTCCTACACCTGCGTACTGGGCTTCCACGTCATGGGTGAGAGTGACAAAGCGATCACCCTGTTGCAGGAGAACTTTCCRGCAATGCAGGACATTTTAAAACGTGTAGTGTATTTGAGGTTTAAAAAGTTTTCTGAAGTTTTTAATTTACACTTAGATATGTCAGAATTTATTTTCCCTTACGAAAAATGTATCAACACCTAGAAAAATGTCCATTAATTATAATCCACATAATAATTCATATTTCTTGTTGCTGCAGGATTATTTTCCTGCTGTAGCAAACTGGCTCAAATTAAGATCCTACATCTGTATTTCAAAGCTCTCAGTATCACACAACCCCTTAGCAGTGACTGAGTATTCAACCTGTATTGTGTGTTATTTTCTMTCTGTCCCATAGGTGTGTGGTTGGAAGGTTCCGACGGTACAGACATCAACGCCCTCTGTCGCTCCCACAGTGAGAGGGTGGTAGCGGTGGCTGATGACTTCTGTAAAGTCCACCTCTTCCAGTATCCCTGCCCAAAACCCAAGGTCAGGGATAACACAGCTCCACATTTACAATTGATTTCCATTATTTCTACTCCTTTCACCAAAACGTTCACCGCATATCAACTGTCTTCTTTTATCCATCAGGCCCCAAACCACAGTTATGAGGGCCACGGCAGTCACGTGACCAATGTGCGCTTCACCCACTGTGACAGTCACTTGCTCTCTATGGGTGGCAAGGACACCTGTATCCTCCAGTGGGAGGTCAAGAGAGCAGGAACAGGGGATGGTGGAGACCGCCTACACTCTGCATCCTTCGCCAGTTCCCCAGAACCTTAAAGGAGGGAAAGAGACATTAAGAGAAAATCAAATCACATTTTATTGGTCACATGCYCCAAATACAACAGGTGAAGAAGACCTTACCGTGAAATGCTTACAWACAAGTCTTTAACCAGTTCTACCTAAATAGAGTTAAGAAAATATTGACTAAATAAACTAAAGTAAAACATTAAAAAGCAACACAATAAAATAACAATAACGAGGCTATATACATGGTACCAAGTCAATGTGTGGGGGTACAGCTTAGTCAAAGTAATTTGCACATGTAGGTAMGGGTAAAGACAGAGAGTGATAGAGAAGCAGAAGGGAGAGACATTTTTACAGAGTGGGGAGTAACGTAGACAGAGAGGGAACTGGCTGGCCCTTGTATATCATCAGTACAAAAGTTGTAAGGTCAGCCAAGGACCTGTGGTGTATTGCTTCATCGGATTCTTACAGTACAGAAGGCTTTGGATTCCATAGGATTCTCTTTTCAAGCATGATGAAGTTTTGTTTTTACAGATATTAGACCCACATGATGAAATGGAAACGTTACTACATCTGGGCACAATCTACTTCTCAATTTCAGTTACATTCCTAGTCTGACATTTGAAAAAGGTCAAGCTTTCAAATCAACTGCCTGTTTGACTGCCATCATCAACTGACGACAAAGGGATCAATTGTTGAGAACATTCCAAAATATCCCATTTTGTTTACCATACAAGCGTACCGTAGTGGTGTTTTATGGTTATTCTCTTGTCAGAAAAGTAATATCATATATATTTTGCTTTATTGCTATCTCTAGGAATATTGACCTCTTTTGTGCTTCAAACGTTTGCATTTTGCTAGACGGTGACAATCTTTCAAGTGCATTTACTCATTAGTTTCAACTGCAATATCTCCTGTATTAGACAAATTAATTAATGTGTACKTTATTGTAGTACACTTTTGTATTTGATATCTTCTGTGTTTATTTAAAAGTACTTTTGAATGTGTCATCGTTTCCTATGTCTGTAGATATTTCTATCAATAAACAATTACAAAAAAACTATGCTTATGAATTCATAGCATCTTTCTAAAAGTWTTCAAGCATTTTCAGTGGGTTGTACTTGTACTCAAATTATTTTTACATCATTGATTGTACTGTAAGTTCTAAAAACAGCATGCTATCGAAATTCTCGCTAGAGGGCAGTGTTGTTCAAATAAGGGCCATGTTGAGTTGTCATTCTGCTTCAACTACTGTACTATATCTGAGTCTAGCCTCTGGAAGTGGTGGAAGGCTGTATACGTGTCTCGTCAATGTGTTCATCTGCATACTCTAAATGCCCAACATGTCAACCAGATGATCTGTCTTCAGTTTTACTTTAGTTATAGCTATTGGGTGATAAACAACAATGTTGGTTACATTTTTGCTCTTTTATTAAAAACGTAATCAGTGGTTCTTAGTGTTTGTAATGGTGATAGTTGGAGCAACTGTTGTTATGAATTGTGTGTGTTTCCGGAGTTTTCCGATTCTAAACGACGTTATTTTCCGAAGCTGACGTTTTCGAACGGGAGGGGCGGACTGTGTGTGTGTGTGTGTGTGTGTGTGTGTGTGTGTGTACTGAGCAGAGGTGAAGAAGAGGAGGATGAAGCTGGGAACGGAGGATGGGAGGAAGAGTGGAATAAGCGACAGGCTAGCTATCAAGGGCTGTGTATGCATGCCTGCCTGCAAGTGTGAATGCGTGAGTGAGGAAGAGGGAGGTGGTTATCGGACTGAAACAAAGACGCATTTTGGAACCCCGAAACATTAACGGAAACTTTAAACTTTTACCAGCAAGAGCTTGGCTACTGTGCCGGGTCCCGGCTTTGTTTCGAGGCAGGGGAGGTTTACAATAAATGCAGGGATAAAATAGCCCCAGATCGAAAAAAATTTACGCAAGAGGGGAATCCCTTGGATAGTGTTTGTTGGGGGTAACGAGAGAATGGCGGCCAACATGTACCGAGTGGGAGGTAAGTCTTTTTTTTTTTTTTGAGACCTCAGCGTGATTGTTAGCTAGCTATGCTAGGGTAGTTAGCTAGCTGATTTGCATTTGGTAGCTAGCGAGTGATAGTTATTTCCGCGAAGGCTGGCTAACTAACAGGCTAACGCTACCTAGCTAACTTGTTAGCAGGACATGTCAAATTAGAACGCGTTCCTTGGCTATTGGTAGCGTGAACTAGTTTAGCTTACGTAGCTTGATTTAGTTGGCTGTAAGACTTTAATCAACTTGCAGTGTATCGTTAGCTGGCATAGTTAAGTTTATATAACTAGCCATTTAACGCCAGTTGAAACCAACAAGTTAACTTGAGTATGATAAAGTTACTCAAACATGTTTGTTTTACTTAGCCAGGTAACGTTAGCATACTCGACTGCAAGCGTTAGGTACCATCTGTCACTTGGTTTGGCTAGATCGCTAACGTAACGTCAATTTACAGCTAGCTAGCAAGTTAGCTTGCTGGCTCTYTAGGTAGTTAGCGTATGCTACCAATCATAGTACGACAATTGATTATAGCTAAGTGGGAAGCAGCTTTATTGTTCAGAAGATCATCCCAAACTTCAATCTGTTCCGCAATTTATACTCATCGTTACCATTTAGCTACATTGTTTACATAGGTTACAAAATGGTGCATTTAGCAAGCTAACAATACTCACGTCTGTATGTTAAACGCCGGTAAACGTGTGTTAGCTAGGTCGCAAGCTGGCCATAGCTAAACCGTCTGGATTCCTCTTCAACCCACAGGGTCGACAGCTTTATTTTACCATCAACATTGCAATTTTATGAGATTATATTATTGGTGGTGGGAAAGATTATCAACATCAGCGGTCTTGACTTGGTGCGACGTTGATGTTCTTAATGTCTTGGCTTGAGTCCGTGTTTTGGTGGATGCACAGCCACTGACTGAACCAGTGAAATATATAGTTATAATGATACACATTGATACATTCTTGCTATTTTATCGTTATCGTATAAGGTCCCACAAGAGCGTCTGTTTTTAGGTCACGGTGATTAAACGGTGCAGTGTCAGAGGAGATGCTACCTTGTTTCTGTGCATAATACAATGTAATCAAGCTCTTGTGCAAAATAGCCCCACAGAAAGCATTGGGCCAAACATCATTGATATGATTACTACTAGTAGATAACGTGTTGCAGTACATGAATATGATAATGAATGCCTTCTTTTACAGGCAACAGTATAGATGGATTTAACCCCTGACTGTCTGAAAGCCACATGACAGCAAGGCATTGTTTCGGTTGCAGCATTATGCATTTATTTAGTCTCAACGAACATGGCAATTACAGTATGGTATTTCAACCTTTTAAACCCCCTCACCTCAGTTATCTTGGCCTTGAGACTGTGCCTGAGATGGCACTGTTCTGCAGATGGTAGTGTCTTCCGGCCTGTCTGTTGATAATGCCTGCCTGCTTTTAGTCCCCCACATCAGTAACTTCGCAACACTGCCTCCCAGCACCTCAGAGCGCGACAAAATACTTATGCACCGTCGACCTACTGGAGGGAATCTTCCCCGAGAGCTCGAGCAAGAGTCAACCATTAAGTCTAATGTTGTGATGWTCATGCTAATTTTCTTGCTCCAAGTCAAGGTGGTCACAAAGACCAGTGCCTAGCAGAATGTCTACCCATTTGGGCAGCTCTGACAGCACTCCTGCTTAGAGATGTGTTCTGAATAAGGGCCTTGGTTTGGTATGTGTCTAAAACCTGTTGTTTATGGTGAATTTCAAAGTAAAACCAAAGTGTTGTGTTAAGCGAGTTCTGTTATCTTCCCAAACAGTAGTGACAGCACATTGAATGCTGTCACAGCTACTAACTGTTGCTGCTTCTCCGTGGTGAAGCTTTTACTTCTGACGTGTCACTCTTGACATTATGCGTGTGGAAATTAAATTGAGCCCTAATGATTAATTGGGATATGAGGGCGGRCTGTTGTATTTGCTCAGTGAGGCGGTTAGTCCCGAGGGTCCCACATTTCATCGTTTTAAATGTTTATCTGCACCTCATCTGAAAGAGTATAGTCTAGTGGATATAGGCCTACTACTGTATTCAAAACAGTAATTTACCTCACAGAAACCCACGCGTCACTCTTCTCATGACTAGCTTTTACTTGCCTCCATTAGCTGAATTGAATGGCTTGGTCTAGGGCACAGGTGTCAAACTCATTCCACGGGGGGCCGAGTGTCTGCGGGTTTTCGCTCCTCCCTTGTACTTGATTGATGAATTAGCATCACTAATTAGTTAGGAACTCCCCACACCTGGTTGTCTAGGGCTTTATTGAAAGGAAAAACCAAAAACCTGCAGACACTAGGCACTCCGTGGAATGAGTTTGACACCCCTGGTCTAAGGCTATGCCCTGTTTTATATCCAGAGGAGCCTATCGACAGGCTGGGTACAAGTCCTGTTGATATAAAGCGCATGGAATGAATCAATGGGGCAGTGCTTGCCACAGATGTTTTGTATGTAGCAATAGACTCACTAGCAGGACTGTGATGGTCATGGAAATTTGGATGGCGGTAATCGGCCAGCCAAATGACCGTGGTTCACATAACTTTTGAATAACAAAAAAATTACTATCATTTTTGGGATGCACGATATATCGGTTAAACATATCGGAATCTGACGATATTAGTTAAAAATGCCAACATCGGTATCGGCCCGGTGTCTAGTTTAACGGCGATGTTAAAAACCGATTTCAAAGCTACCGTGCATACCTAATATAACGTAGGTACATGACGTAATGACGCCACATAAAATTTGGTGCTACACGTGCAACACAGCATTCCTAATCTAGCCCACAATGCCTGCTGTGTGGATCAAGCAATCAACAAGTCAAGCAGTCATTTGAAAGAGTAACAAAACTTCAGCGAGACAACTCGAAGACGAAATCCATTAAAGTCAAGATAATGGAATTCATTGCCCTTGACAATCAACCGTTCTGTCGTGGGTGATGTTGGTTTTCGCCGACTGGTCGAGCACCGGTACACACTACCAAGTGTGCTATTTTTCAGATGTTGCCCTACCGGAGTTACACAGTAATAGCGTCACTGCTATTACCTTAACAACATACATACTATGGAATGCCGTTTGGGTCTTTGCGTGTCAAAAAAGATACAGTAGTACTGTCAAAGCTGTATAAAAATGTCAGCAAACACCGGCCACGAACGATGTGTTTACAATACCGCTTTGGTAATAAAGCATAATTTGTTCGACCGCAACTTCTGGGCTAGCTAGCTTTATCTTGGTACCTAGCTAGCACCAATACAACCAGCCTGAAAACAATGACCAGTAAAAACTGCAGTCATTTTCATTATTCTTAGCAATGATTTAGGAATCCTTGTAAGTATTAGCTAGGTTGCCATTTATTGTTCGCCTATTAAAATTGAACTTCAGTAAATTAAAATAAATATCTAGCCAGCTACTGAACCCTGTTGCCCAAAGCTAACATTATAAGCAGCCAGCTAGCTTCATCTGGCTAATGAGGCTCGACCGGACCTGGTTATGTGTTGTGAAGCTAGCCACAATAAGAATTAGGCACAATTAGTGGAATTTGCAGTTTGCCTTTAAAATAAAATTGTCATTAACAGTGATGCAAATGAATACAAATAGTAGAATTATGCCATACTTTTATTTTGAAGGCTAACCCAAAGTCAGCTTTTGTGGCTAATCCTTATTGTGGCTAGCTTCACGTAGATGGGTCCGACCACCATTAATCAAATAACCCTAATTTCTAAAACAGTTCTTATTTTAGATGACAGCTAGCTAACTGTATAGCTAACTGTATAGCTACAGCTACTCAAACATATTGTCATTTTGCTATGTTTTTGGGGAAGAACTACATTGTTTGCATCCATGAGCTTGCTTGCTTTTCTTTATGACCAGCACTGTAGGTGCACGAGACAACTTTACCGGCATCATAGCATACATATCGATGAATCGTTGTGACATATGAGTGATTGTGTAATAACTATGTAAAAAATGTATGAATGCGTTAAATTATTATTTGACGTGCAGTCATATTCAGGTCCTGATTGGTCAACAAGCTTGTTTGACACGTCAAATAGTGTTATATTTTTTGACACGCAAAGACCCAAACGGTGTTCCATAGAAATCCTAGTTGAGAATGAAATGACAGAACAAAGGAACAACGAAACAGCACAGCAAGTAAGTGAAATAAATTGGTTTTGATTATGTTTTACTGGTAATGGGGACATATTTAAATGCCAACAAAATAACTTTTTTGTGTGTGTGTGTGTGTGTCACCTTTTATTTAACTAGGCAAGTCGGTTAAGAACACATTTTTATTTAAAGTGAAGGCCCGGACGACGCTGGGCCAATTGTGCGCCGCACTATGGGACTCTCAATCACGGCCGGATGTGATACACCCTGGATTCGAACCAGGGACTGTAGTGACACCTCTTGCACTGAGWTGCAGTGCTTTAGACTGCTGTGTGTGTGTTAACTATTTAACTGTACCAGAATGCTTAAAAGACCACAAAATATTTAAATATTGGTTATCGGTATCAGGTTTTTTTTTTGGCAAGGAAAATATCGGATATCGCTATCGGCCAAAAATGTAATATCGGTGCATCACTAATTATTTTAAAACACGCATTTTCTCCTTACCTTCTCTCCCGACTGCATCTGCTGCCATAGAAAGTTAATTAATAAACAGGCTTCCCTATTCCAGTCAATGATGGCATAATGTGTGGACTGGACGCCATTGAGAGTGTACCCAGAGGCTCAAAGTAGGAAGTAAAAGCAGGAAGTGTACCCATCAATATGTGCTGTGATTTTGTTGATTAAACTCAACTGACATTACAAAACTACATTCCATTGCGTGAGTCACATCAGTTAACAATACATCATACCATGCAGCCATTGCGACTGTACCCATGAGTTTACCAGTCATTGCCAACTGCACGAATGCCCGGCTGTCCCGTCTTCAGTCAGCTGTTAGGTCCCCACACAAATATATATTTTTATTCTTCAAATAACTATTGGTGATACTGATATTTTTATATAAAATCCCAAAAAATGAACATCATCAGACATCTGGTTAGTGCTGACAAAGTATCTGGGCTAAGGTTGTCTTCTCAGACTGTGTTCCCCATTCCTCTTYAAAAAAAAAAAAACTCCCTGGGCCATTGATCCGCGAGGCACCGCTTCAGCCTACTGTCTCTCACTGATTCAGGCAGGCAAGGAGCCCCCATAGCACAAAGAGGGAGGACACGGGGCAAGACGGAGAGCCTAGAACATGGATGAGTGTGGAGAAAGAGGGATAAATTGATGAATGGAAAGAAAATAGGGTACCTCTTTCTCATCAGTGTTGAGACAGACAGCATAGGACTTCTCCCTGTAGTAGTGCGAAAAATGTGCTCCCACTCCAACCATCCAAGTGTTGATGTCTTCACAAGAATTCTACAGTGTAGAAAATAGTACAAATAAAGAAACCCTGGAATGAGTAGGCGTGTCCAAACTTTTGACAGGTACTGTGTGTGTGTAAACACATTTTGTTATAACATAACACCTGAATAACGAATGAACCGTATATAAAAACAAACCAGCCTATTGAACATATGCGTAGTTGCCTTTAGGCATTCCAAAAAATACGTCTATAAAAACAATAACCCGCATTTGGATATGCTACAAATTACAAAATGGGCCCAAATAAAGTAAACCAAATAAATGAGTGCAAGTAAGTATTTCAAGGCACACTTAATAMAATATTTTAGCCTAGGCCTGAGCTACATTTCTTTCGAAATAAGACGCATCTGTGAATAGGTTTTGAAAATTCAACAAATAACTGCAATGAAGAACTATTCGGTCTATTTTCCTTTTCATTATATCTTACCTAAAAGGTTTCTGCCAAGGAACACAAGCATGTTTACCTTTTCTGGCTTTAATAACAATCAGTAACCTATTGCCTGCTGTACTGAAAACACAATAAGACGGAAGARTTATTGCACAGATGCAGAGGTAGGCCTATTTGCGGGCGACGTTGGCCCAGAGWGCAAAGTGACCCTCTTTCGCTCTCCACCATGAGTGGGTCATCAGATCCTCCGATGACATCTTCGAGTAGGTAGGATGTGCGCTCTGCGCTGGCCCACTGTTGCGCCTTGTGTGACAGGTTTACTTCGCTCTCCCAAGTAGACCGCCCAGGGATGTCTTCTATGGTGAGCATGCGTACTCGGTCTCAGTGGAAATTGTCAGAAATCACCATTTGAAAGGGTTTCGTATCACACAGTAGGCCTACGATGTGTGTTTACAAATCACCATTCAAAGGTGTCGGGTACTACATTACCATATGATTTGGTTTATATTTGTTTATTTTCACACAAGAAAATATGATTTCCACATTGTACTCTAATGATTAGACTCGAATCGGGTGGTTTGTGCATTACACAGGGTCGTCACTAGTTGCCACAGTCATAAACCCCGCCTATTTCTTCAATTTTTCTCWAATTAAAATCTGCTTTTAAACCTAACCCTAACCTCCACCCTAACCACATTTCTAACCTTATGCCTAACCTTAAATTAAATATATATTTCCCCCCATTCATTTTCTCGATATAGCCAGATTGTTTACTGCGTTGCTCGGTAACGATGCGCTTCCCAAGCCATGGATTWAAAAAAAAAAAAAAAACTATCAACGATGTTTGGACAGGTCGAAGGGAGGATGTGTCATTCCAGACATCGCCCAACCCTAGTATGTCATCACCAGTTATCATATATTTGCTTGTGTTTTGTAGATGTGTTGAACAGAGTTTTTGATTAGTCAGGACAGTCATTTAGCTGAGAAATATGGTACAGGCCCAGTGTGTGTGTGACCTGCAAATGTGACCTGCAAATGACCCCTAAAACACACGGGTAGGTTTCCCTTCCACTCCACTGCTAAAACCAAAATATTGGCCAAATGGGGCAAAATATAATGCATCATGCCATATAACTGGCGAGGAAGCCATTATGGTGGGTTAAGGTTTGATATTGTAACCTAGACCTTAGTTGTAGGCCTATAATAGTGCAGGCATACATCAAACCTATTTTTGTGTTGTCTTGGAAGTGATTGGAAATGAATAACATCCTACCTACTATGGTTAATTCATTATCACTTCAGCAACTCTGGAATAACCGACTACTCCTCCTTGGTCAAACATTGGTTAGCCTAGTATTTAAATCAAATCAAATTTTATTGGTCACATACACATGGTTAGCAGATGTTAATGCGAGTGTAGCGAAATGCTTGTGCTTCTAGTTCCGACCGTGCTGTAATATCTAACAAGTAATCTAACAATTTCACAACAACTACCTTATACACACAAGTGTAAAGGAATGAATATGTACATATAAATATATGGATGAGCGATGGCCGAACGGCATAGGCAAGATGCAGTAGATGGTATGGAGTACAGTATATACATATGAGATGAGTAATGTAGGGTATGTAAACATTATTTAAAGTGGCATTTAGGCTGTGCCATTTGAAAATAAACCCATCCCAGCCAGTGTGAAGGCCTAGTAGTAGCTATAATCTTTAGTTAGCTTGTGTCCGCTGAGGAATTTAGCCAGGCCTCTGACACTGCAGCCAGTCTTTTGAATGGGATATTCAGTGTTCGTCAAATCAACGTTTATTTGTCACGTGCACCTGAAATGCTTACTTACAGGCCCTTACCAACAGTGCAATTTTTAAGTAAAAAATAGGTATTAGGTGAACAATAGATAAGCACGGAAATGACAGTAAAAAGACAGTGAATAATAACAGTAGCGAGGCTATGTATAGGCACTGGTCAGTGCCGTTGACCCTGGATAAACTATCACTGGGCTGTGTGAAAGAGATGGAGGCCCACCGTCTCTGTAGGTAAAGGCTTCGAGCTTAGTTCATTGAATGGAAGTCTCATTTTTTGTCACTTTTTTAGTCACACCAGCATCTTTCATATCGTAGCTGTATTCTGAGAAGGGAATTAAATTCCTAGACCTCGCATGCAAGCACCAATCATGTTATGAGGTAGCCTGGGATGTCCGAGTGGATATTACCTCACTTGTCTTTTGAAATGGAAGACACACAGACAGGACAGGACGTGTTGTGCAAAGCTATTCGCTCTCCCTACCCAGCACCAGTCGCCATTTTTGCTGGATTGATTTTGCCTGGCCAAAGCCTGCCTGCGTGATGTCATTACTGTGGTGGGTAGTGGGTTCCCCTTAGTCATATTAGTAATTGACTGTACAAGGACTCACAGTCCAAACTCCTCACACAACAAGGGTTTTCCTTTGAACATGTTACAGTAACCAAAGAGATCAAGTTCAAAGTCCCACACACTGAATTAACATGATACAAATTTGTATGATTTCTACTTTCTCTTTCCCTTTCAGATTACGTGTACTTTGAGAATTCCTCCAGCAACCCTTACCTGATCCGCAGAATAGAAGAGCTCAACAAGGTTGGTGGAATAATCGGTCCTTCACATCTAACCTCTGATTTGGTGCGTTTACATAAAAAAATCTTGCTGACATTGACAACCCCTTTGTAAAGGTTATCATATCTGACCTTATAGCCAGTCTGTCTGTAACCCATTCATACCCTGGGATGATGCTGGTGGTAACACACACACACAGACAGTAGTGACAAGATGCTGGTACAAGAGCCATTACATAACGTGGCTAGCTGTAGCAGTAGTGTAGCGGCGTATGGCACATGCTTGTTTCCCAGTCAAAGGATTAAGCTCATTTATGTAACACTCTTAAATTGAAGGGGTTGTGGCGAACACCACTATGAAAACTCAATCTAATGGAAGTAGAGGAGGAGGGGAATAATATACAGTTGAAGTCTGAAGTTTACATACACCTTAGCCAAATACGTTTAAACTCAGTCTTTCACAATTCCTGACATTTAATCCTAGTAAAAATTCCGGGATCACCACTTTATTTTAAGAATGTGATTTATTTAAGAGAGTGATTTATTTAAGCTTTTATTTCTTTCATCACATTCCCAGTGGGTCAGAAGTTTACATACACTCAATTAGTATTTGGTAGCATTGCCTTTAAATTGTTTAACTTGGGTCAAAGGTTTCAGGTAGCTTTCCACAAGCTTCCCACAATAGGTTGGGTGAATTTTGGCCCATTCCTCCTGACAGAGCTGGTGTAACTGAGTCAGGTTTGTAGGCCTCCTTGCTCGCACACCCTTTTTCAGTTCTACGGGATTGAGGTCAGGYCTTTGATGGCCACTCCAATACCTTAACTTTGTTGTCCTTAAGCCATTTTGCCACAACTTTGGAAGTATGCTTGGGGTCATTGTCCATTTGGAAGACCCATTTGTGACCAAGCTTTAACTTCCTGACTGATGTCTGGAGATGTTGCTTCAATATATCCACATCATTTTCCTCCCTCATGATGCAATCTATTTTGTGAAGTGCAACAGTCCCTCCTGCAGCAAAGCACCCCCACAACATGATGCTGCCACCCTGTGCTTCACGGTTGGGATGGTGTTCTTCGGCTTGCAAGCCTCCCCCTTTTTCCTCCAAACATAATGATTGTCATTATGGCCAAACGGTTCTATTTTTGTTTCATCAGACCAGAGGACATTTCTCCAAAAAATACGATCTTTGTCCCCATGTGCAGTTGCAAACCGTAGTCTGGCTTTTTTATGGTGGTTTTGGAGCAGTGGCTACTTTTTTGCTGTGCAGCCTTTCAGGTTATGTCGATATAGGACTGATTTTACTGTGGATATAGATACTTTTGTACCTGTTTCCTCCAGCATCTTCACAAGGTCGTTTGGTGTTGTTCTGGGATTGATTTGCACTTTTCGCACCAAAGTACGTTCATCTCTAGGAGACAGAACGCGTCTCCTTCCTGAGCGGTATGACGGCTGCGTGGTCCCATGGTGTTTATACTTGCGTACTATTGTTTGTAGAGATGAACGTGGTACCTTCAGGCATTTGGACATTGCTCCCAAGGATGAACCAGACTTGTGGAGGTCTACACATTTCTTTGAGGTCTTGGCTGATTTCTTTTGATTTTCCCATGATGTTAAGCAAAGAGGTACTGAGCTTGAAGGTAGGCCTTGAAATACATCCACAGGTACACCTCCAATTGACTCAAATGACGTCAATTAGCCTATCAGAAGCTTCTAAAGCCATGACATCATTTTCTGGAATTTTCCAAGCTGATTAAGGCACAGTCATCATAGTGTATGTAAACTTCTGACCCACTGGAATTGTGATACAGTGAATTATAAGTGAAATAATCTGTCTGTAAAAAAATTTTGGAAAAATTCCTTGTGTCATGCACAAAGTAGATGTCCTAACCGACTTGCCAAAACTATAGTTTGTAAACAAGAAATTTGTGGAGTGGTTGAAAAACAAGTTTTAATGACTCCAACTTCAAGTGTGTGTGTGTGTGTGTGTGTGTGTGTGTGTGTGTGTGTGTGTGTGTGTGTGTGTGTGTGTTTTTGTGGAATATTTTCTACATTGTAGAATAATAGTGAAGACAAACTATGAAATAACACATGGAATCATGTAGTAACCCAACAAGTGTTGAAACAAATCAAAGTATATTTATTTTAGATTTTTCCAAGTAGCCACCCTTTCTTTGCCTTGATGACTGCGTTGCACACTCTTGGTATTCTCTCAACCAGCTTCACCTGGAATGATTTTCCAACAGTCTTGAAGGAGTTTCCACTGTTGAGCACTTGTTGGCTGCTCTTCCTTCACTCTGCGGTCCAACTCATCCCAAAACATCTCAATTGGGTTGAGGTTGGTTGATTGTGGAGGCCAGGTCATCTGATGCAGCACTCCGTCACTTCTTTGCAGCAGTTTGACCATAAATGCCTGATTCACGCAGTCTCCTCTGAACAGTTGATGTTGAGATGTTTCTGTTACTTGAACTCTGTGAAGCACTCACGAGACTCCCAGTTACACAAATTTTATTTTTGTTCGATAAATATTACTTTTATAACAAAGAAACGCCATTTGGGTTGAGCGTTATGTTCAGAAAACCAAAGCCTCATTCCGTTCGAAGAAAATTCCAAAAAGTATCCGCAATGTTCGTAGAAACATGTCAAATGTTTTTTATAATCAATCCTCAGGTTGTTTTTAACAAACATAATCAATAATATTTCAACCGGACCATAACCTATTCAATTAAAGAGAGAAAGAAAATGGAGAGCTAACCCTCTCGCACGCAGGAACTAATCAAAGGACACCTGACTATTTTTTTTAAAAGATCTCGCTAATTTTTCAAAATAAAAGCCTGYAACTATGTCTAAAGCCTGGTCACAGCCTGAGGAAGCCATTGGAAAAGGAATCTGGTTGATGCCCGTCTTTCTTCCATTTTAAAGGGGTAAGGAAACACAGATACATTTTWTTTTTTTTWWATCACTTCCGGGTTAGATTTCCTCAGGTTTTCGCCTGCAGAATCAGTTTTGTTATACTCACAGACAATATTTTGACAGTTTTTGAAACTTTGMAGTGTTTTCTATCCTAATCTGTAAATTATATGCATATTCTACGATCTGGACCTGAGAAATAGTCCGTTTACCTTGGGAACGTTATTTAAAAAATAAAAAAAAGTTTTCTTTTTCTTTTTTTAAATCTGACCCCTAGCGTCAAGAGGTTAATTGAAATGCATTTCAGGTGACTACCTCATGAAGCTGGTTGAGAGAATGCCAATTGTGCAAAGCTGTCATCAAGGCAAAGGGTGGTTGCTTTGAATAATCTCAAATGTAAGATATATTTTGATTTGTTTAACACCTATTTGGATACTACATGATTCCATATGTGTTATTTCATAGTTTTGACGTCTTCTCTATTCTACAATGTAGAAAATAGTAAAAATAAAGAAAAACCCTTGAATGAGTAGGTGTGTCCAAACTTTTGACATGTACTGCATGTATGTATGTATGTATGTCATTACTATTATTGTGACTGAGTATGCGTCAGAAATGGCATCCTGTTCCCTATCTAGTGCACTACTTTTGTCCAGAGCTTCGTTGAGGCTGCCATTTCATGTCAGGCTGGGAATTGCCAAGGGCCTCACGATACGATGTTATCATGATACTTCGGTGCTGATACGATATGTATTGKGATTCTATATGTGTTATGATTCGATGGCGTGATTTTATTGCAATTTTTCCACACGTATTGCTCACTACGTTATATGTCTGCTGCAGAGAGACGAGAGCTTGAGATTTGTTTTGATCATTCATGGAAATAAGAAAGACAAATATTCAAGAAAGGCAAGCTTTGGAAGTGCCGCCCAATAGTAATTGACCGCTCTTGTCACGTCTCTCTCAGACGGCCAATGGGAACGTGGAAGCCAAGGTGGTGTGTCTGTTTCGGAGGAGGGACATCTCGGGCAACCTCAACACTCTGGCCGACAGCAACGCAAGTGAGTACAACCGTCTTTCTACCTGTTTACTTCAGTCTCTCTCTTAGTCTGTCAGAACTCTGTTCCGACACTGCGTTCTAATACATTCTGCTTGAGAGTGGGCTAGTTCTTATCTCTATGCTAAACTAATGCTGTGTAGTCTAATGCTGTGTAGTCTATGCTCTCTGTAAAGTTATTGAAGAGCATTATTAGTCTAGACGAAACATCCTCTTTCATAAACCAGTTTATTATCTCCATCCAGGATATGAGTACTGTTTTGTGTTCCAATCAGATTGGCATCTCCCTCTGCACTACCAGCAGGCAATTGGCTCTCTCTCTAAGTAGATGGATGCTCTGGTTGCGTCCCAAACGGTACCCTATTCCCTATATAGTGCACTACTTTTGACCAGATCCTTATGGGTCTTAGTGCGCTACTTTTGACCCATCTATGGAATAGGGTACCATTTGGGACACACCTCAGTCTCCTTCTGAAGCACAACTGTGTGTGAGAGACTGTGCATAGTGCTGTCCCACTGCAGCTTTTAGTAGGAAGTGGATACTGAAATAGGATTCATTCTCTATGGAGAAGGGGAAATTAGTTTTTGTTTCTATCGTGAATCATACTGTACTTGTTGTTTGTTGTAGTAGGACTAATAGTGTCTGGCTATTGGTTTGAGAGTCAGTGTTTAAATCACACACAGTCAAGGGTATCTCACTGAAGTGACCTGGTGCAGAGAGGTAGCGATGAAGAGGTAGAGAGATGTAGGGGGGAGAGAGAGGAGAGGTGGAGGGAGAGCGAAGCGGGTGCCGAGGTAGTTAGGTGATGCTAATGACACACCGATGACTGAGTTCTCCTTGGATTCTCTCACACACACACACCTCTAACATGGACGGCTGCATTCAGTGCTCCAGACAAGACACTCCGATCCACACCTCAAAATGGATGCATTATCGACCTGGAATGCAATTTTATAGTACTTAGTACTGTATGTAATGCTGATGAACATAGCTGAATTTGTCAGACTATTTGGATAGAATGTTGATATTTCTTATTTTTTATTATGTGAGGTACCTGTGTACAGTATCTCCAGTTTGGTTTCACTAAAGATACTTAGGCTAAGTCACTCTGGATTAGGGCTTCTGCTGTGAAGAAAAACATCGGTCCTGTTTGTGGCTGTTTAGTGACAATAGTCAGTCCAGTAGGAGGCAGGCATGGCCAGGAGGAGCAAGGTGGGTGGGTGATCTCCTCTCCTGCCTCAGCCCTGGAGCTCTGCTAGCCGTGTGGTTATGTCACCGCGGTGTGTTGGCGTTAACTGGCCCTGTGGCCTATGTGCTGTGGAGGTATTCCATCTACCCTCCCCTGGAGGTCAGCGGAAAAACAGAGGGCCCTCAAACTGGCTGGAACCAGTCTATGAACCTGGGAGAGAGGAGGAGGCTGAGGTTGTGTTCCAAATAAATGGCCACAACTGGTCCGGCGTACTGACCGTGTCCAGTCTAGCCCCAGTCAACCTTCGAGAACTGGTCTGGCCTTTTTGCCTGTTCCGCTCCGGTCTGGCATTATTTTCTATATACACCCGCTGTCGGCCGTTACGCTACTCTATGTCTTTGGTCTCCCTCTCCTGCGTTTTGGCTCTGGCGCCCCAAAACAAAATGCCTGTACTCCAGCCTCCCACTCGGCAGCACAAGCCACTGCTTTGGCACTGTCCTGTTATACAGGACCAGGGCTTCTTTCTCCTCTCCCACCAGACCCCCTCCTGCCCCCCCAACACCCCCTCTCATCTGAGTGCAGCCCCCTGCACCCCTCCCTCTCTGCCTATCCTCTGGTCCAGGCACACTGCTCAGAACAAAAGGCCCTTGATGTGTCCCACAGGGCTGCGGCACGCAATGGGTTAACTCTGACTTGCCTTGTGTCTTTGTCAGGGAAGAGTGTATGTGAGAGACTGTGTGCAGGGAGAGAGAGAGCGCGTGCGCTGGTCTGCCCGTTTGTGTGTCCCTCCTGTGTGTGTGTGTACAGTATGCGTTTCTTTTTTTACGTGTGTGTGTGTGTGTGTGTGTGTGTGTGTGGGGGTAGATAATGGGGGGGATGGGCGCCTCAGGTTTGGTGCACAGGGTTTCCCACTTAGTCTGGCAGGGACTCGCCGGACAAGGGAGGGGGTGATGGTGGAGGAGGGGGGTTGAGGGATGGCAGGAGGGGTTAACAGAAAGGGGTGTGGTCTGAGGTCCCCTCCCTCTACCACTGACAGGGTTTCCTTTGGCTGAGTGCAGGGGCGGAGTCCGMGGAGATCGAGAGATAGTCCTGCCCAGTGCTCTCTCCCCGCTCAATTCACCACCCCCGCCACCTCACACACATTACTGACTCACCCTCCTGAAATTTAGGAATGTACAATCTAGTAGTGTAACACAAGGTATAATACAAAACTGTCTTCCGTATGAGGAAAATGAATGTTTCTTTATCAGCATGGACTCATTTTAGCCTGCCAGATCATTAAGGCTATATGCAGTCATTTTTTTACATTGTAAGGGCATACTAGGTCAGTCCCTAGAATAGACAGGAATAGTTTGTCCGTCCGAGCAGGAAATTATGTTCATGGTCGTATTGGTTACACTTACGTAGTAAGGACCGGTACAAGATAAAGTACCAGGGCATACAGTGCGTTCAGTATTCAGACCCCTTCCCTTTTTCCACATTTAGTTACGTTACAGCCTTATGCTAAAATGGATTAAATGTATGTTTGTCCTRAGTCTACACAAAATACCCAATAATGACAAAACAAAAAAACAGTTTTTTTTTTGATTTTTTTTGCAAATGTTTAAAAAAAACACACCTTATTTACATAAGTATTCAGACCCTTTGCTATGAGACTCAAAATTGAGCTCAGGAGCATCCTGTTTCCATTGATCATCCTTGAGATGTTTCTACAACTTGACTGGACATGGATTTGGAAAGGCACACACCTGTCTATATAAGGTCCCACAGTTGACAGTGCATGTCAGTGCAAAAACCAAGCCATGAGGTCGAAGGAAAGGTACCAAAACTTTGCTTCAGCATTGTAGGTCCCCAAGAACACAATGGCCTCCATTTTTAATTGAAAGAAGTTTGGAACCACCAAGACTCTTCCTAGAGCTGGCCGCCCGGCCAAACTGATCAATCAGGGGAGAAGGGCCTTGMTCAGGGAGGTGACCAAGAACCCGATGGTTACTCTGACAGAGCTCCAGAATACCTCTGTGGAGATGGGAAGGTTGTCCTTCTGGAAGGTTAACCCTCTCTGCAGCACTCCACCAATCAGGCCTTTATGGTTGGGTGGCCAGACAAAAGCCACTCTTCAGTAAAAGCCACATGACAGCCCGCTTGGATTTTTGCCAAAAGGAACCTAAAGGACTCTGCCAGTGAGAAACAAGATTCTCTGGTCTCTTTGGCCTGGTTGTCAAGTGTCACGTCTGGAGGAAACCTGGCACCATCCCTATGGTGTAGCATGGTGGTGGCAGCATCATGCTGTGGGGATGTTTTTCAGCAGCAGGGACTGGGAGACCAGTCAGGATCGAGGCAAAGATAAACGGAGCAAAGTACATAGAGATCCTTGATGAAAACCTGCTCCAGAGCACTCAAGACCTCAGACTGGGGTGATGGTTCACCTTCCAACAGGACAACGACCCTAAGCACACAGCCAAGACAATGGAGGAGTGGCAAATCTCTGAATGTCCTTGAGTGGCCCTGCCAGAGCCTGGACTTGAACCCAATCTAACATCTCTGAAGAGACCTGAAAATAGCTGTCCAGCGACGCTCCCCATCCAACCTGACAGAGCTTGAGAATCTGCAGAGAAGAATAGGGAAAAACTCCCCAAATACAGGTGTGCCATGCTTGTAGCGTCATACTCAAGGCTGTAATTGCTACCAAAAGCTATTCGACAAGGTACTAGGGTCTGTAATGTGTCTGAATATTTATGTAAATGTCATATTTCAGTTTTTTCTATTATTAGTAAGTTAGCTAACATTTCTAAAACCTGTTTTTGCTTTGTCTTAATGGGTTATTGTGTGTAGATTTAAAGTTTATTTTTTAATTGAATCAATTTTAGAATAAGGCTGTAATGTAACCAAATGTGGGGGGTCAAGGAGTCTGAATGCTTTCCATTTGCACTCTATATAAAGACAGACTTTCCAGCATTTCCAGATTTCTATGAAATGTGACCTATAATTAATTAAATGTAAGTGAAGTAGTTTTCCTTCCATAAAAATGGTAATTAAGTTTGTTAAAAGTTTGTTAAAAGTATCATCCTCTATGAGGAAATGGCAATCTTTTTTATTTTTTATGGTCTGCTTGAGATACAAATTTGAGGTGGGGTGTCCCCCCCCACCCCATTTTTCCCCTCCCAATTTATGCTTCGCCACAAATAGGAGTATAGGATGAGTCAACATATGTCCCCGGAGGCAGCTGTTCCATCCTGTGTTCCGACACTCACTTTCTGAGCTTTATCCCTTTTACTGTAATCCATCAAATGTTTATTTCTCAATAAAACTTATACCTTATACAAAGGTAAAGCGGGATCTTCATCCCCACAGCCACAATTATCAATCAGTTGTATTGATGTGAATTAATTTGATCATACCCTGATCAAGATTATTAGAGCCCATAGAATTGGAAAGTGTGCTTTGTTGCTCATTTTGTTTTTGTGTGTTTTTTTCATAGGAGACTTTGAGGAGGAGTCCAAGCAGCCCACAGTGTCTGAACAGCAGAAACACCAGCTGAAACACAGAGAACTCTTCCTCTCTCGGCAGTTTGAGTCTTTACCAGCCACTCACATAAGGTAATCGAGAGAGAGAGTGTGTGTCCTGAGGCGTAGACTCACCACATAGCAGTAGCTGCAAACAAGAGTTCTGCCATTGAACCAGTTCAACCCTGACAGGATATAGTGTCATATGACTGGACTGATATGTCCATTCCTGACTTCCCTCATCAACTCATCCATGACCACTGGCTGCGTCCTCTCTGACTTTTAAAATGGCCAGAGTTGCGCCCCTTCTCAAGAAACCAACACTCGACCCCTCTGACGTCATAAACTACAGACTGGTATTCCTTTATTTTCTCTCAAACACTTGAGCATGCTGTCTATGACCAACTCTGTCGCTATCTCTCACAGAATGATATTCTTGACCCTAACCAGTCAGGCTTCAAAACTGGTCACTCAACTGAGAATGCTCTCCTCTGTGTCACGGAGGCTCTCCGCACTGCCAAAGTTGACTCTCTCTCGCTGATGTTCCCATCCTACCGAGTTCTATCCGATGCCTGACACGTGAACCATCAGATCTTCCTCTCCACCCTCTTAGGCCGTTCCTACCAGGTGACGTGGAGAGGATCTGTGTCTGCACCACATACTCTCACTACTGGTGTCCCCCAGGGCTCAGTTCTAGGCCCTCTCCTCTTCTCTCTCTACACCATATCACTCGGCTCTGTCATATCGTCACTGGTCTCTCCTATCATTGCTATGTGAATGACACTCAACTACTTTTCTCCCCCCCTTCTGACACCCTGTTGGCAACACGCCAGTCAGCTTGAATGTCGGCCTACTACTTCAAGCTCAACATCAACAAGAATGAGCTGCTCTTCCTCCCAGGGAAGAGTCCTTAAGGTCCTTATCTCCCGTCTGGACTAGTGCAATTTGTTGTTGGCTGGGTTCGCCACTCGTGCCATCAAACCCCTGCAACTTGTCCAGAACACCACAGCCCGCCTGGTGTTCTCTTATGTCACCCCACTCCTCCGCACACTCCACTGGCTTCCAGTCGAAGCTCGTATCCACTACAAGACCATGGTACTTGCCTACGAAGCAACTACAATGCCCCTCCCTACCTTTTAAGCTATGCTCAAACCCTACACCTCAACCAGAGTACTCCGTTCTGCCACCTCTGGTCTTGTGGCCTTCCCACCTAAACTTATCTATGGCCTATTCATAACCATTAAGCCAGTAATGTGTTCAAACTGTCCCTTCGTAACATGAACCATCACAGTTCAGGCTCTTGATCGCAAAATAAGTTGAGGGGTTATAAGTGTAGAAATACTTGAATTGTGTTGAAATTTTCTTCAATATTTGTAACTTGTTCATTTACAGCATTTCCACAGACATTTATTTTGTTTTCCAATGCCTTATTGGGGATATATTACAGTAGCGAGGATTGGTGCAGGTCAGTTCAGATGAATAGTGTGTATTGCATGGTACCTTATTGACCTCTGAATGCTCTTCCCCGGTCACCCCTCTCTCTCTCCCCAGGGGGAAATGTAACGTTACACTCCTCAACGAAACAGACGTCCTCGCCGGATACCTGGAGAAAGAGGTGAGTTTCACTTTTTTTACAATGAGGCAAACTGGACACTAAGGATTTATTCCAAAATATTTGCATCTCCCCCAAATATATTTGTATTACTCTTTTGCGCAAGGACTGTAAAACACAAGGAGAAATTAAAGGAGGAGAAGGAAGGAGAAAGTAGTGCTGTAGGTACTGAAGCATTGAGTGACGGTGTAAATCAGGGATGGGTAACTTTGATGGGACATTTGCAACTCAATAGATCAGGGGTCGGAAACCTTTTTTGTGTAGATTGTCAATTTTACAATTTATTCTACCAATTCTAACGATCTGCGTGCCAGTAATGATTTGRATATGTGCACTACAACTAATTGTCTATATTGAACATCTAATTGCCCACAAACGGATGAATTCGCTCTCTAAACAGAGGCGCTGTCCATTAGCACCACGGGCTTGATCTTGGAACAGATTCTCCTGGTGATTGTGATAGTGACAATCTGATCTAAAATCAGCTCTGTGAATCCTTTGTTTCCCCACCATAGCCATCGTCAGTTGTAATAGCCAATAGCTCTCTCTCTTAAAAATGGCCTGCGATGGCTTTTGCCACATCTTTCCCTCGAGTAGTACAATGCATGGGTTTTAGGCCAAGCTCCTCATGTACCTGCTCTGAMTCACAGTATCATGGAATGTCATTCACATCCACACTCATCAAGAGCCACACAGGTGCATCTTTTAACGCTACAGTTTGCTGTTCCTTTTACATTTTCAACCATCTCGGTAATGCGCCTTTCCAACAGTTCTGGCAGACACAGGCGTTTCTTTTATCTTTGAGATGATTGTCTTTGTRAGGCKATCCATCAAATAAAGCCTGCGAACTACTGAGGAAAGCCTCCTTGATATATTCCTCAATTAGCAAATGGTTTTCCATGTTTAGGAATGCCCTGCTCAACTCTGTAGCTCCCCTCTGTAGCTTGACTTTAGACTGCATGTAGATTTGTAAACACACTGCTTTGCTTTTCYTACCTGGACACGGCCCTCTTGATTCCTTCATTATTGTCCGCCTCCCCCTGAAGTTTTTCTCATYTCTCGTTTTAAAATGACGCCGTACACTTGATGTCCGACAAACAACAGTTTTAAGAATCCATACTCCTTTGACCAAGAGGCAATACATGAGTGGACATCTGCCTTATTTTCCATTGACATTTTGTGTCCTGAACTTTTTTAAATAACAAAAGAAGGCTTGCTAGCTGCTTGGCATGTGAAAACGAATCTCATCTTCAGTGTTGCCTTGGTTTTGAATTAGGCGGGAGAGGCTAGGTGGGTCATCTTGAACAGAACTAATAATATGAAACTCCTGCAAAATCTTGTCTTGCACAACACCATCAGATGGGACATGGGATCAGAAAGCAGTGTCCATACCACATTATGCAAACTTTTTTTATACATGTATAGAGATGCCGGCTATTGTTGATCATGAAATTTTGGTTACAAGTCATGGGAAAAGTGATGAAATTTGATCTTTCAAAATGTATATGAACCCTGGCTAGAGTAACTTACCAATATTTTATTTTATTTTATTAAAGTTAGCTGACATGGGCTAATTGAGTAACTGTCAGTGTCTGACAAAAGAGAAACTGCTTATGCGCACAACCAAATGTTTTGCTATTCTAACTCTCAACAGTAAGTTAAGAGTTATATTACTGAGTTTCTGAGTGGAACTTGGTCAGAAGGGGYGCTGGCTGCCAGTTGCCCWTCCCCGATGTAAATTCTCTAGCCCCAACCTTCCATCTGTTTTCTGTGCTCCAGGAGTGTTTCTTCTACTCGCTGGTGTTTGACCCGGTCCAGAAGACCCTGTTGGCGGACCAAGGAGAGATTCGGGTGGGCTCCAAGTACCAGGCCGAGATCCCCGACAAGTTAGCCGAAGGTCTGTGTCTGTCTGTGTGTAGAAGGGGGGGTGTTTGGGTGGCTGAACTCTGACCTTTTACACCGGCCTATCAGGTTGCAGCCTATTATAGTGATCATAGTGCTCTCAGACTTAACACACATTTAAGTTGGGCCCCATTTCTAAAAGTGCTAGGTTTGAAGAATGTCTGCTATCTATCACGTGTCTAAATTATTTGAGTTGTATGGGATCGTAAATCATGAGTAGGGCGAAATCGGTCATGTTTTGGAATGGAAAAGGGGAATCTGTGTTCCTGTTGGAGAACTCAATTTTCTGCCCACTGAACACGACGTCACTTCCCTTCTGACAGCAAGTAGTGTAGTTAGATGTTGCCCTCTTGTTTTATCTTCCCTTGTGTAGCCTAGCCAGTGTTAAGTTGAAGGTTGCCATTTTGTGAAGGTTGTTTGTGCCTTTGTGACACTAGTTGAGTCTGGTTAGACCGACATGCATACCTGTCCATTTTGTTGTTTTCACCTTCTGCTCTCATTCATCTATTTGTCTTTGACTCATCTCTCTCCTCTCAAGTCTCTCTCTCTTGTTTCCCAAATAGTGGGTCACGCAACCACAACCAGTGTCTCTGTCTGTCTGCAACATTTGTTAACATGTCTGACGGTTGTCCTCTTGCTGTCATCTCTCCCAGGTGAAGAAGACACCCGTATTCAGGAGAAGCTGGAGGTCAAGGTGTGGCACCCCGACAACCAGCTCAAAGACCCACAGATCGACCAGTTTCTGGTGGTGGCTCGGTGAGTGTCCCCTGGCCCTGTCCCCCTCCATCTGTCACACATTGCCCTGGTTACACCCTGTTGCTATGGAGGTCCTTGTCAGGGCCTTGTTGTCATGAGCTTGGAACACATTCTGAAGTAATGTAAACTGGATGGCTTTGAGTTGCAAAGTGTCCACCTTTTTGAGCTTGATATTAGTGTATTGAGATTTTGCAATGTTCTCAAGACATCTTTGAATGGTCTTGCCTAAGCGGTGTAGTAGCAGTAGGACTCCAGTCAACATACAGCATGTTTMGGCCCKAGTCTGTTTTTGGAGGGAATCGACWTTATGTAGGGAACGACCMCAAGCTGCAGCACCATCTAGTGGRCATATGGTGAAAATTCACACCGATTTACAAAACCGCAATCGATAGGGTATTTTTTGTCTCGTTCTTGATAAGTTAGGAGTTTGTCTGTTTCAGTACTGGGTTTGTCATTTGATTCTAATGATGATATTTGATGGTTGTGTGTTCCAGTGCTGTGGGGACGTTTGCCCGAGCCCTGGATTGCAGCAGCTCTATCCGTCAACCCAGCCTGCATATGAGTGCTGCGGCCGCCTCCCGAGACATCACGCTGGTGAGACACATACACTTTGTCTCGTCACCATGGGACATGGACAATCACTAAGCGCTCTGCATATAACCCTTAAAACAATGGATATCTACCTTGTCCTAATTCGTACATGTAATGTTATTCATTATATTGGACTATACACTCAGTTGGCAGTTTATTAGGTACACCACCCCGTTCATGAAAATGGTTCGTTCCTACAGATGGTGAGTCACGCCTCCGTGGCTTGCTATAGAAAGCATGCAGACAGGCATCGAGGCATTAAGTTACTGATCAACTGAACGTTAGAATGGGCAAAACCAGGGACCTAAGCGACTTTGAGCGTGGTATGATCATCGGTGCCAGGCGCGCCAGGTCCAGTATCTCAGAGACGGCCGCCCTCCTGGGCTTTTCACACACGACAGTGTCTAGGGTTTACTGAGAATGGTGCAACAAACTAAAAACATCCACTCAGCTCAGTCCTGTGGGTGGAAACAGCTGAGAGGTGAGAGGTCGAAGGAGAATGGCAAGAATCGTGCAAGCTAATAGGCGCGCCACAAACAGTAAACAACCACACAGGGATCTACTCCTATCAGCTAAAAACAAGAAGAAGCGGCTCCAGTGGGTACGCGATCACCAACACTGGACAATTGAGGAGTGGAAAAACATTGCCTGGTCCGAAGAATCCCAGTTACTGTTGCGTCATGCTYATGTCAGAGTCAGGATTTGGCATAAGCAGCATGATCCCATGGACTCATCCTGCATGGTGTCAACGGTACAGGCTGCTGGGGAATGTTCTCCTGGTACACGTTAGACCGCTGCGCCACTCAGGACCTAAGGCACTGCATCTCAGTGCTAGAGGCGTCAATACAGACACCTTGGTTCAAATCCAGGCTGTATCACAACCGGCCGTGATTGGGTGTCCCATAGGGTTGCGCACAATTGGTCCAGCTTCGTCCGGGTTTGGCCGGTGTAGGCCGRCATTGTAAATAAGAATTTGTTATTAACTAACTTGCCTAGTTAAATGAAAAATATTTCAGGCTGTTCTGGAGGCAAAGGGGGGTCCGACACAGTACTTGATGGGTGTACCTAATAAACTGGCCACTTAGTTTACCATGTAATGTCATTTCACATTTTTTAAACATTTCAATACGGTAACCTGTGTCTAAAACGACCAATATATCTAATGGTCCCCGCTCTCCCCCTCTAGTTCCATGCGATGGATACCCTGCAGAAGAACGGCTATGACCTCGCCAAGGCCATGTCCACGCTGGTGCCGCAGGGCGGGCCCGTGCTCTGCCGTGACGAGATGGAGGAGTGGAGCGCCTCAGAGGCCATGCTGTTCGAGGAGGCCCTTGAGAAGTATGGCAAGGACTTCAACGACATCCGCCAGGACTTTGTAAGTGTCCTCCCGTATTCCACTAATAGATATCTGGCTTGTGTTCAGAAAGAACAGTAAGGTCAAATATTTTGAATCTAGAAAGAGAAGTACCTCCTCCGTTTCAAAACGCACCTCCGGAACACCACTCTATATTAACTGTATCCTATGTGCTTTCATCTGGTCAGTGTTGAAGGATGTTCTGACTCTGTTGTCCCCAGTTGCCGTGGAAGTCACTAGCCAGCGTGGTTCAGTTCTACTACATGTGGAAAACCACCGACCGCTACATTCAACAGGTAAAATACACCACTCTGCCATTGAGCCACACTCTACGAAACAATGAGATAGTACTATGCATTGGCCTAAGTGATATATAATGCAGAATTGTCTTCACAAGCAGAGCTACTTGTTGTTACTTTGCAAATTGAATTGTATGTTTGTTTCAGAAACGACTCAAGGCAGCGGAAGCAGACAGCAAGCTGAAGCAGGTTTACATCCCCACCTAGTGAGTAACAGTCTGAACTGCAGCAGAGCCAATGCACAATCTCCATCATTACCACGGTAACTAAACACATCAACTCTCTCTCTCTCTACCTCCAGCACCAAGCCCAACCCCAACCAGATCATGGCTCCTGGTAACAAGCCTGGCATGAACGGGGCCGCAGGCTTCCAGAAAGGACTGAGCTGTGAGAGCTGCCGTAGTGAGTATTCTGCCATACAACTTTAGTTTGTGTTTTGTGTCTGGTCTATTGTCTGTCTGACTAACTGTAGTGAACAATCCCATGTGTGTAGTGTAGGTGATTTTGACGTATTTCTTTTTCTGGACATCTAACAGATCTCCCCTCTGTTGCAGCCGCCCAGTCAGCACAGTGGTACGCGTGGGGTCCTCCCAACATGCAGTGCAGACTGTGTGCATCCTGCTGGATCTACTGGAAGAAGTACGGAGGCRTGAAGACCCCCACACAGCTAGAGGGTGCCGCAAGATCTGGCTCAGTATGTCTGCTTTTATTAACCTGCTGCCCTAAACCACTCAAATACTGGGTGCACCTCAATAGCCTAGCTTTCCTTTATCTGCATAGGACAGGGAAGAGCGAGTTAATATAATTTTAATTTACGAATTCTTGGTGGCTTAGCCGGTGTTATCAGATCATTACAGCTCCAGCAGAGGAGAGGAAGCCAATGTAGACTGAGATATTCAATCATGATATTTCGATATATTAACTCTTGGCCCCTCAGGAGTCAACCCCCCGAGGTCACATGACCCGCCAGGAAGTGCAGGGCCTGTCACCGTTCACGACTAGTGGGGGACGGGCCAAGCTGCTGGCCAAAAACCGCCAGACGTTCATCCTGCAGACCACCAAGCTGACGCGCATCGCCCGCCGCGTCTGCACCGACATCCTGCAGCCCCGCAGCGCCGCACGCCGCCCCTACGCCTCCATCAACGCCAATGCCGTCAAGGCCGAGTGTGAGTATATGGACACGCATGAACATACACACACATTATATATATATATATATATATATATACACACACACACACTTTCTGTAATGCTTATGGTGTTCTTTTCTCAGGTATGATAAGGCTGCCTAAAGCGACCAAGGCACCTATAAAGAACTGCTCGATCCCTCGACCACCGCTGGCCACCATAGTGAAGGAACTGGGTAAGAAAATAGTCCAATCACAGAAGAAATGATCATTGAGATCCTGAGAGGTCTTACGTTGCTGACACTGTGTGTATTTACCCACGTTTGGCACGGACACTAAAATAACTTGTGTGTAGTTTTTCTCCCTAATTGCGTTTATGTTTCCATGCTCTTGCTGTCGAAATACAGTACCAGTTAAAACTACCTACTCATTCAAGGGTTTTTCTTTGTTTTTACTATTTTCTACATTGTAGAATAATAGTGAAGACATCATAACTATGAAATAACACACATGGAATCATGTATTAACCCAAAAATGTTACACAAATCAAAATATGTTTTAGATTTTAAATTCTTCAAAGTAGCCACCCTTTGCCTTGATGACAGCTTTGCACACTCTTGGCATTCTCTCAACCAGCTTCACCTGGGATGCTTTTCCAACAGTCTTGAAGGAGTTCCCACATATGATGAGCACTTGTTGGCTGCTTTTCCTTCAATCTGCAGTCCAACTCATCCCAAACCATCTCAATTGGGTTGAGGTCGGGTGATTGTGGAGGCCAGGTCATCTGATGCAGCACTCCATCACTCTCCTTCTTGGTCAAATAGCCCTTACACAGCCTGGAGGTGTGTTTTGGGTCATTGTCCCACTAAGCGCAAACCAGATGGGATGGCATATCGCTGTGGGTGTCATGCTGGTTAAGTGTGCCTTAAATTCTAAGTAAATCACTGACAGTGTCACCYGCAAAGCACCATCACACCACCTCCTCCATGCTTCACGGTGGGAACCACACATGCGGAGATCATCCGTTCGCCTACTCTGCGTCTCACAAAGACACAGCAGTTGGAACCAAAAATCTCAAATATGGACTCATCAGACCAAAGGACAGATTTCCACTGGTCTAATTTCCATTCCTCGTGTTTCTTGGTCCAAGCAAGTCTCTTCTTCTTATTGGTGTCCTTCAGTAGTGGTTTCTTTGCAGCAATTCGACCATGAAGGCCTGATTCGAACAGTCTCCTCTGAGCAGTTGATGTTGATGTGTCTGTTACTTGAACTCTGAAGCATTTATTTGGGCTGCAATCTGAGGTGCAGTTAACTCTAATGAACTTATCCTCTACAGCAGAGGTAACTCTGGGTCTTCTTTTCCTGTGGCGGTCCTCATGAGAGACAGTTTCATCATAGCGCTTGATGGTGTTTGCAACCGCACTTGAAGAAACTTTCAAAGTTCTTGAAATGTCCCACTTTGACTGACCTTCATGTCTTAAAGTAATGATGGACTGTCATTTCTCTTCGCTTATTTGAGCTGTTCTTGACATAATATGGACTTGGTCTTTTACCAAATAGGGCTATCTTCTGTATACCACCCCTACCTTGTCACAACACAACTGATTGGCTCAAACGCATTAGAAGGAAAGAAATTCCACAAATGTACTTTCAACAAGTCACACCTGTTAATTGAAATGTATTCCAGGTGACTACCTAATCAAGGCAAAGGGTGGCTACTTTGAAGAATCTCAAATCTAAAATATATTTTGATTTAACACCTTTTTTTGGTTACTACATGGTTCCATATGTGTTATGTCATAGTTTTGATGTCTTCACTATTTTTCAAAAATGTATAAAATAGTAAAAATAAAGAAAAACCCTTGAATGAGTTGGTGTGTCCAAATGTTTGACTGGTACTGTATCATGAAGCGGTATGCACTTTTATTTTAAGTGGCTTCGTTTTTGATTGGAGTTCTCCTTTCCTCTCTCCAGCCATCCAGGCTCCACTCAAGCTGAAGGCCCCCAGAGGCACCCCCACCCCCATCAACCGCAACCAGGCCAACCAGCCCCGCGGGGGATCGGCCCTGCTCGGGAAGAGGCCCTTTGACAGCAGCGTGAGTACTCCTCGCACACGCATGCAAACACACAAACCACAACCGCCATTTTTACTTCCTCTATCTGTCAATCCATACATGTGACACTGACCGGTTCTTGTTTGGTATAGACGGCCTCATTTACTGTAACCTTGGGTAGTGTCTCATGTCCCTGTCTACTCAGACTGCAGAGAGGGACAGACTGGCACTGGTTCTGGTTCCTCTGTAACAGTGGGAGATCTACTGACCATCTGTCTCTCTCCATCACCGCTGAGCATAGCAGCATGACCACAGCTTGGGCCAAGTGGCTACACACACACACCTCTCACTGTTCTTCTCTTATTGGTCACAGGCGTTGGCACTGCCGTTCCCCACCAATGGGAGGCCGTTCACATCAGGCATGAGGACCACCTCTCAGTCAGTGATCAAGCGTCAGAAAGTGAACCAAGGAGACGCGCCAAACCCTGTGGTTTTTGTTGCTACTAAATACACCAGGTAGGTCCTGGTCTCTGAGCGTCTGTTATTCTCTTTAGTAGCAGTCAGCAGGAAGATACAAATCACCTTCTGTGCTTTTTGGTTGAGAAATCTACGCAGTTCTATATTGAACACCTGACAAAGGGATCAATCTTAGTCCAAACAAATTCTCCCACTGAATGTTTTGCCATATACCTGATTGATCCCTTTGTCAGATGTTCAATATAGTACTATGTAGATTTCTCAATCTGAGATGAAGATTTTTCTTCTTTGCACCTGTGCACTTTGACATTAGGCTGTGTTTTATACAGGCAGCCAAATTCTGAACAGATCTTTTGCCAATAATTGGGCAAAAAATGAGAAGGTGCTACCTGTGTCAACAAAGCCTTGGACTCCTAYGTGTGCCAATGTTGATCTGAGTCCTACAGATAATTCACCGTGTGTATTTCTGTCCCCTCCAGGGCTCTGAGGAAACACCTGACCCAGTCTGAGATGCGGCGGGCAGCCAGGAAACCACACCTCCCCGTCAGGGTCAAGCTGCCCCTGCCGCCCCGGCCCCTGGCTCTAGCCATCCTGCCCTCCAGCACCAGCGAGCCCATCGTCCTGGAAGACTAACCCCCCCACTGCGAAACAGGGAGGGCGCACCACCGCGCACCGACCTGCTAGTGTAGCAGCACAACCCCATACCAGTAGTTGTTTTCTCTCGTCGTATTTTTTAAATCTCGTCTTCTGTTCTGTTACCTCCCAAAAGCTGACGTGCTGCTACCCCCCCCCCCCCCCCCCACACACACACACGAGTGACACCCACATGTATGCATTACATCTAGTACATGGCATCAATTCTTTACACACACACTACGCATACACTGAGTGTACAAAACATTAGGAACACCCCCTTTTGCCCTCAGGAACGCCTCAAACCCAGCAGCGTTGCAGTTCTTGACACACTCAAACCAGTGCACCTGGCACCTACTACCATACCCTGTTCAAAGGCACTTAAATATTTTGTCTTGCCCATTCACCCTCTGAATAACACACAATCCATGTCTCAAGGCTTAGAAATCCTTCTTTAACCTGTGTCCTCCCCTTCATCTACACTGATTGAGGTGTATTTAACAAGTGACGTCAATAAGGGATCATAGCATTCACCTGGTCCGTCTATGTCAGGGGTGGGCAACTCCAGTCCTCGGGGCCTGATTGCCTCCCCTGGTCTATGTCATCGAAAGAGCAGGTGTTTTTAATGTTTTGTACACTGAGTGTATACACAGACACAACACCCCCCACATACACGCACTAGGCTTTGGGCTTTACTATTTTATTCCGGCTCTTTTTGCTTAATTATTTTTGCTCCCCTTTTTTTTTTATGGCAAATAATTTTAACTGTGTAATTTAAAATCAGAAATATTTCTCATCCTGAAATAATGGTGATTTAAGCACACTTTATTTTTTCCCCTCCAGGTCCTTTCTTATCTGTGTAAATATTAGCAGCATTTTGAGGGGTTGACACCTAATTGTTTGGGGACTGGTAGGGGTGTGGTTGTGGGAGGGCCATGGAAATAGAAATACTAGAACCACAGCAATTTGACTAAATGTCCGTTCTAGTTATTCATATTCTATAGGGAGGGCTATGTGGGGCAGTTTTTTAGCATGTTTTTGGGAAAGTCTATTTTGATCAAGGTTTCACCCACTTGTTCCATCATAGGTCTGGGAGGTTGCAGTAAAGTGCTTTGTGTGACCCATCCTTCAAGGATACTTGTCAGATTCTACTTTAGACCCCCGTCTTCTCTTACACCATCACATCAGGCCCCACCCCCTCTCCACACCTAAATTAGACCTGATCCTGCCCCCTATCTCTCCACAATCCTATCAGAAGTTACGTTTGAGGGTTTGATAGTGAGGAAATKAATTCTGTTGACCCCCCCCCCTCCGGGTCTTTTTAACATCAGCAGCTTTCCACCCAACTCCCTCTCATAACCTCTAGGTGTTGAGCTCTGTTTTTCTAGTTGATTGTCGTCACAATCAATTTGAGTCCTGTCTTGTTTACCATCACTTGATTGTCACACTTTTTACAGACGTTTATTTACCCATCTGGAGAGAGACAGTCGGGATCCTTCTCTGTAATGCATTTGGGTGCATTTTGGTTTTGACTGAGAAAGACCGCTTGAGTTGCCTGGCTACCCAGCCACATCGTTCCCACTAACTGACGTTCCTTCTCCACGATGAGTCTGGATTTGCCTGCCTCCCCCGACGATTTCTAGAACGCAAACACATACTGACCGTTCTGATTGGTCCCAGAAACCTATGGGTTGGGCCAGAGCCTGCCTACATGCTGACGTTATCAACTTTGATACACTGATTGGTTAGACTATCCAATCACTGATGGATTTGTTTTGTTCAACGCCCCTCATTTTGAAGTCAAACAAGCAACGTCTAGGATGGCAGTTTTAGACTGAATGAATGTAGCGATCGATAGAGCAGAGGAATTAAATTCAGGATGAATCGTCAGGCAACCGCTTGAGTACAGCGGTCTTGTGTCTTCAATACTATGGTAGGCGAGAGGAAAAAGTAAGGGTTTAGGAAAGGGTGGTGTAAGTTAACAAGGTAGATGAGTTTCATATTGTGTAGGTTTGGAAGATATTCAAACAAAGGTGGTACTGGATGTGGATCTGATTGTTTGGGACATGCAAAATAGATACTGTTGTCTTTGAGGTCCTTATTGGGAGAAATATGGGTTTGTTTTAGTGGAGTCAGAATTGAGCCATAAAAAAATAAAACATTCTAGGTGTAAAACTCCATTCTTAGACGGCCCCTGTTAATTTTGTCACCTGTACCAATAAATCATATGCCTTCAGCTCTCCCAAACATAGACTAGGCCACAGCAATTATGACAATGGACTGTTTGGGTCTTGGGTTTGAATGAAAGTGGCAAATGATGTTACGAGCTGGTTGTTGTCAGATAATGTTGTTACTAAAGCAGCAATATGTATTGGCCTGGGTGCTGGAGTCACGTCGTTGATGATGGGAGTGGAATCTCCAGGGATGTCTCTACTTGTGGGTTGATTTGGTTTGAATCTTAATTTTCCCTTTTTGTGTTTATTATGAAGAAAGGGTGAGTTTAGATTAAATTAATTCTTAATTGGATATTATAATTCCTCTTTCTCCCTCAGGGCTCTGTGTGCAATGGCAGCCAGTATGGGGGTAGAAATGACTGATTTATAAGCAAGTTTGGTCCCAATGTGGGCTTTTGTAATGTTTCTAAAACAATTTGAAGTGTTAAAATACTAATCTGAAGAAGGAAAAAAAAAACTTGGCCTATTGAAAAGTAGTTTTTTTATATTAAATCTTTGGGGAAGAAGGCTTGTAATTACTCCATATTGTGGAGAGGGTTAAAATACTGTACATGTGAACATTGCTCTCCATTGGGTGGGTTTGGAGGGGGGGGCAAATCAGAGCAGGTGGGAGGGATGTAGAGGGGGTTAGAATTTTGTATGTTGGAGAGAGAATTATGCTACAATTAATGGGTTTTCTCAAGTGTTTTTTATTCCAATGTCTGTATCCTTTTAATGTATCTTGATAAGAAAATAAAGATTTTTTTTTCTTTGTGGTCCTATACATTTATCTGGTGTGTGCTTTTTCTGGACGTGTATGATGTAATGTTGCTTAGATGTCAGTGTCAAATGTAAACACGCATGATTAACGGGCTCCCGAGTGGCGCAGTGGTCTAAGTCACTGCATCTCAGTGCTTGAGGCGTCACTACAGACACCCTGGTTCGATTTCAGGCTGTATCACAACCGGCCGTGATTGGGAGGCCCATAGGGCGGCGCACAATTGGCCCAGCATTGGCCGGTGTAGTCCGTCATTGTAAATAAGAATTTGTTCATAACTGACTTGCCTAGTTAAATAATTGAATGATATCCTTTATCAATTGAACATTTTGAGGTATACATATGAACCACACGATGGTGTTGGATTCTGTAGAAAATAAATTTTGTAACCTTAGACTAGTTCCGCCAAACAAGAACAATTTATTGTATATATATATTCCAAGAACACAGTATAACTTTTAAACTGAATAATACTTTGATCAATCATAAATACACAGTGGCTGCATTCACACAGGCAGCCCAATTCTGATCTTTTCCCATAATTATAGGCAAAAGATCTTATCTGATTGGTCAAAAGACCAATTACGGGAAAAATATCAGAATTAGGCTGCCTGTGTAAACAGCCTATATGTCACACAAAGGTTTATATTTCCCCCCTAACAGACAGCATTTAATTAACAAATTACTCAGGTGTGAGGTTGACCTCCAACTGTGGTGTGAATTGGCAGAGAACAGAATAATTGTTTATGTACCCAATGGGCTTGACGTTAGTAATCAGGGCATTAATTGGCATATGTTTATTGCGTCCGTGCTAAGGACCATTTCATCCGGCGCTAAAACTGCAACGTTGTCGCAGAGACTCAACGCCATTGGCCGTTGCTAATCGAATACCAGCTACATTGCATCTGATTGGTGGATTCGAAAGCCCTACTGGCGTTTAATGTTGCACAGCTGATCCTCGTTTTAAAGGGAAGGCGGGAGTGGGAACTGGGTCAAGTTAAAATACAGAGGACACAGGCGCAAGATACGTGCGACTTCATAACAAAGCAAGTAGGGTGGCCGATAGTTCACTTCGTTAACGGTCTGTAGGCTAGAATAGGTTTTAACGTTTATTTTATTTCTACGAATTTCATACGGAAAACAGTTCTTTAGAATTTGGCTTGGACATTGAAGTTACAGTCTAACAACAGGTGGAGAGCGTCGGAGGCACAGTCGTTGGGCAATATCTTCAATTCGTAACAATGTTTAAGGTATAGTAATGCTGCTTTTATGCTTTGTTTCAGAAATACTTCATTGTGATGCTTCTTCAGTAGCTTACCCTGCTTTTATTGGATTTTCTATAGTAAAATAAATATCTTTCTAAGTTAGACGTGGCAGTTGCTTGCCTTTTTTTCATTTAACCTCCTTTTTATCCAGGTTATTCTCATTAAGACATTCTCTACTTCAAAGGACCAGGGGGAACAATGTTTGAGACAATATTCTGTCATGTGATGAGATTAGTGTTAAGTCGGCCTGTTTTTTTTGTTGTTGACTAATTGTGGTATGTACACAGACCTACTTGCTAGTGTACTGTTGCATTTTCACTGTCTCCTGACCTAGTTTCAGGTGATTACCATCCAAATAAATCCTTTCAAACTTGACATTTACAATGGTTCTCTACTCCTCAGAGAAGCAGTGATGACCTGCCCATGTTCCCCTACCATGAGGGACTAGATGACCTGTTGTTCCCTAGGGAACACTGCTCAACTGGAGGTGGGGGAAGCATGTCCATGGCTGAGGCCCTCCTGCCCCTAGTGGAGTCTCCCTCCCAGATCCCCTGGTTGTGCTCCACCCGCTATAAGACGGAGCTGTGCAGCCGCTATGCCGACACGGGCTTCTGCAAGTATGCTGAGCGCTGCCAGTTTGCCCATGGCCTCCACGACCTCCACGTGCAGTCCCGCCACCCCAAGTACAAGACGGAACTGTGCCGGACCTTCCACACAGCAGGCTACTGCGTCTATGGCACCCGCTGCCTGTTCGCCCACACTGCCAAGGAGCAGCGTCCCCCCCACCGCCGGCGCCGCAACATCCCCTGCCGCACCTACCGCTCGTTCGGTGTGTGCCCCTTTGGCTCACGCTGCAACTTCCTGCACATCGAGGGTGACGGTAATGGCGGCCTCAGTGATGGCGGCCTGGAGTCCCCAGACAGCGCTCCTGAGAAGGCCCCCATTGCCAGGCCCCAGCCACAATCCCAGGACTGGAAGCCCCGCGGGGCCCTGTGCCGCACCTTTAGCTCCTTTGGCTTCTGCCTCTACGGCACCCGCTGCTGTTTCCAACACGGCCTGCCGAGCAACATCCAGGGGGGCGCCCCCGCCCATCTGCTGTCCCTAGCTTCGGACAGGTTCTCCTCTTCTCCCTGCTCCTCATCCTCCTCTCCCCCATCTGGACTGCCCTCCCCGGTCTGGCCTGATGATTCATCCACCCCGCTGAACAACCCTGTGGCCCGCAATGCCTTCGCCTTCTCCAGCCAGCTGAATGATGTGCTGCTGCCTCTGGCCCTCAGGCTCCAGCAACTGGAGAACAGCCAGGCCATGGAGGCTGCCTGCAACATGCAGGGTGTCTGGGGGAACAAGCTTTAGTCACTAGGCAAGAATGGTGTTGTAACTAATGTGATGTATATTGTGATGGTTTGCTATGATCTTGGAGGCCATATGTATTTTAATAGGGGGGTGGAGATAGTGTCTTTTGGGGTGTTCCATGTGTCAATCTTCAATAGTAGTTTGGAGAGACTGATTAGACTGTCCTGCATTACAATTTGTATGGCCTCATTGGTGTCCTGACTGATCCACTCATCTTTGTTTATATGTAGATTAGGCCTTGTAACTGTACATTTTAATGAGGTTATGCGTGTTTATTTAAGAGTTTTAACTTAAGTTTTTATTTATTGTGATACTTCTGCCTTGAATAAACCACAATTTTTAACAACTTCTCCTTCATTCACTGAACGAGCCAGAACTTTTTACTGCTATCATGATTCCATTTTAGTAAGCTGTTTTCTATTTTTGGCCAATAGGTAACTACTTTTACCTTGTCTGGGTAGGCTTTAATTACATAAATTATGCTCTTAATGGAGACTTTTCTACCTGTGTACTTGACATTTGGGATGCAAGCCCCAAATTTGACTTAAACTGCACTAAAAGGGCATAATATTTCTCTTCCTGACTGCTACTGGCCTTTTAAACGGACTACTTGCAATCACTTTATTCCTTGAACGTGCTTGATTGCACTGACTGGCTCATTTTACAAGGCCCATTTAAATCTCAATACACTCTTAAACTCAATTCAAACGGAWGCATTTCGCTAAGCTTGGTCATCAACTTGATGACAGCTGTGTGGCAACATTGCTGCTCTATGCATTTACACCACCTTCAGGAGGATCTTTGTTTTCAATTAAAGGGCGGGGGCTTGGTTGTCGGCGTGATGGACAATCTCTCATCCGGTAAGTGAGCAAGTCGAATTGTGTGATGTGTCGCTTTGCGCACATCGGTTGGCATTGGTGCACGCATAGTGGCTAGTTTACGAAGTAACAAACCATGTTAGTTTACACAAATTACACTGGATTATTTTGCAGGTATGTCCACGAYGCGGCGCTGTAAGCATGGCGGACAGGGAGCAGAAGCGCACAGCGAGTCTGTCAAACTCGTGAGTCATGGCCGAAAGTGCGCGAGTTGAGTTTAGTAACGATGTGGCTGCTTTGCTGGCTGAAGATGTCTGCTACCGGTTTAGGGAAGCCACACAGGTACACAATGAAGCAGTTACAAAATCAATGGAGATTGTTAGTGTGGCCAGAAGCGAATATTTTTTTTTTAACTAACGAGAAAAGAGGCACAATCTCTAAGCCAAAGAGATTCGCTGCAGAGACGGACGAGCCCCCGGTCGCTGGTTCTAGCAGCGAAGAGGGCGAACCGGATGAGTCCGAGCCATCCACTTCCACCGATGATGACAGCTCTCTGGGTGGACAAGAACAGGTGGTCGGACCAGGCCTAGCCACACCTCCAAACAATGCTGGCAGAGACCCTATCTGAGACCCGGACTCAGATTCGTCGCGATGTGAATGGATCTTTACGGGATATGTTAGTGCAGGCTGGGCCATATCAGGATAAGGTGGGGAATTTCCCAAGAGTTGAGGGACAACGAAAATGTTCGGTGGCCCACTACAATATGAGGATGACGAACGGGGAGAGAGTGGAGATACCATGGCTCGTTAATTCCAAGCAAAACGATGCGGCCTTCTGTTTTTGCTGTTTTTCACATGAGGGCAAATCTGCGCTGGTCATGGATGGAACCAGGCACTGGAAGAATCTGTGCCACCTCAGCTCGCATGAGAAGTCGCATGACCGCCTAGATAGTATCCAGAGGTGGAAGGAGCTGGAGATCAGGCTGGTGTCCAAGCAAACTATCGATGCCCAAGCCCAACGGGGTATTGACAGAGAGACTTCTCTATTGGCCGTATGTGCTGCAGAGGCTCATAGCCCTGATATGTGTAATGGCCACCCAAAACATTGCGCTACGTAGGACCAGGCTGAACGAGCCAAATAATGTGAACTTTCTGAAGTTTGTTGAAATGCTGGATTTCTTTGATTTCAGGACCATGGACAGCTACCGAGAGAAAACATCGCTGACTGCAATGCAGCATCACAGCAGAGGGAAGAGAACACTCTAGGCGGGCCACGAATTGAAGAAATGCTGAAATGTATGTTGGACAATCAAATTAGGTATGTAAATAAACCAAATTACATGTATGTTGGACTGCTCCAGCAAAACGAGGCCCGCCATGCATTTATGAAAGCACTTGTTTGCAAAGCTCAAATTATCTCACTCTTTTTACAGTTCTAAAGGAATATTAAATGATATGTTAGATATGTTAAATAAAAGTGTCATTTTTATTGTAATATCAGATGTCATATTATTAGTAAGAAAGTCTGTTTACTACTATAGGCAGCTGGCTGATTAGTGATTGCAACATTGTAACTCTGATGCAGGGGTTAAAGTAAAATACATTTTTTGCCCGTACATGTAGAATTGGAGCCTATTTCGTCCTATTCAAAAACGTGGTAGGCCTACCTGTTTGACAAATACTATTATGCTATCCATAGATGTCGGTATAGCCAAATCCTCCAATACTGTCCCATGCACTCCTTAAATATATATGAGGTCAGAAGTTTACATACACTTAGGTTGGAGTCATTAAAACTCGTTTTTCAACCACTCCACAAATTTCTTGTTAATAAACTATAGTTTTGGCAAGTCGGTTAGGACAACTACTTTGTCCATGACACAAGTCATTTTTCCAACAATTGTTTACAGACAGATTTTTTCACTTATAATTCACTGTATCACAATTCCAGTGGGTCAGAAGTTTACATACACTAAATTGACTGTGCCTTTAAACAGCTTGGAAAATTCCAGAAAAATGATGTCATGGCTTTAGAAGCTTCTGATAGGCTAATTGACATCATTTGAGTCAATTAGAGGTGTACCTGTGGATGTATTTCAAGGCCTACCTTCAAGCATGACATCATGGGAAAATCAAAAGAAATCAGCCAAGACCTCAAAAAACAATTGGTTCATCCTTGGGAGCAATTTCCAAACTCCTGAAGGTACCACGTTCATCTGTACAAACAACAGTACGCAAGTATAAACACCATGAACACAGCCGTCATACCGCTCAGGAAGGAGACGCGTTCTGTCTCCTAGAGATGAACATACTTTGGTGCAAAAAGTGCAAACCAATCCCAGAACAACAGCAAAGGACCTTGTGAAGATGCTGTAGGAAACAGGTACAAAAGTATCTATATCCACAGTAAAACGAGTCCTATATCAACATAACCTGAAAGGCCGCTCAGCAAGGAAGAAGCCACTGCTTCAAAACCGCCATAAAAAAGCAGGACAACAGTTTGCAACTGCACATGGGGATAAAGATTGTACTTTTTGGAGAAATGTCCTCTGGTCTGATGAAACAAAAATAGAACTGTTTGGCCATAATGACCATTGTTATGTTTGGAGGGAAAAGGGGAGGCTTGCAAACCGAAGAACACCATCCCAACCGTGAAGCACGGGGGTGGCAGCATCATGTTGTGGGTGTGCTTTGCTGCAGGAGGGACTGGTGCACTTCACAAAATAGATGGCATCATGAGGCAGGGAAATGATGTGGATATATTGAAGCAACATCTCCAGACATCAGTCAGGAAGTTCAAGCTTGGTCGCAAATGGGTCTTCCAAATGGACAATGACCACAAGCATACTTCCAAAGCCACCATTTTAAAGTCAAATCAATGCGCATTCTGTGTTTATGAGATGTAGTAACATTTATAGTGACTATGATTTGTTATCCTACTTGTGAACATGTCTTATCTGGATAGGAAAGGGAACCTGGAAGTTTAAGGTACAGTTAAGGGCTCTGAGTAAATGTGAACATTGAGTGAGATTTACTCCCAGAGCTTTTGCAGAGTTGTTGAGCCCTCTCTTTGCCCTCCTTCACATTATCCGGTGCTGTACAAACTCTCTCTGAGCATCTACTTAAGTACCATCAGCAGATCACCTGGGTCATACTAGGAGAGGACCCACCCCTTATGAAGGCACACTACAGTTTTTCCCCGAGATCTCCATGTAATACAACTCAATTGAATGGAGAAACGGTTGAAATCGCTCTAACATGTAATCCATGGAGGATGAACTATTTATTCTACAGGTGGCTTTGCTGGGTCTCCAGTCCAACTGTAAGATTGCTGCCCTCCTGCAATATTTTGTACATGTCATCAGTGGGGTATGTTATACTTATTTAAAAAATCTAACTTCATTAATGTCACTTCATACATTCAATTGTCCAGTCATTTAGTGCCTATAGGGCACAGAGTTTCTCTTGACCACATGACCTGACCAGGGCTGATCATTTTGGATGGCAGTAATTGGCCAGCCAAATGACCGCAGTCACCATAATAACTGATTGAGTAGCATATTTCCCCCTTTCTATACTAAATCTATGCTTCCTTTCT